>NW_025183522.1:0-2661 GCF_004010195.1 Chiloscyllium plagiosum | reverse complement strand
TACTAAAGACAGAGGTAAAATAGAATAAGGTAACCACATCCCCCCACCAATACTAACCAAATCCCCAGGCTGATATACATACACACACACATATACATACATACTCATATATATACACACATAAAATAATTTTTAAAAAACCCAACCCCAAGGGGGTGGGGAGAAAATCAAATCCCTCTCCCCACCCCCCATTATAGTATTAAACAGTAAGGTAAGAAAAAAGAAAAATAAAAGCGGGGGATATAAACCAAAGCGGGGAGAAAGGCAAACCAACATCCATTATCTCTTACAATTTATCTGAGAGTTCAAGAATTCCTTAGCCTTTTCTGGCAAACCGAAGTTATGCACAGATTCTTCATGGTTAAACGTAGCCTCGCTGGGTAGCGTAAGGAGTACTGAATATTTAAGTCCATTAAACGCTTCTTCGCCTCGTCGAATGCCTTCCTCTTTCGGACCAGAGCTGGGGAAAAGTCCTGAAATAACTTGATCTTGGATCCTTTATAGGTCATAGCTTGGGGGTCTTTTCCAAGATTTCTAGAAGTTTCGAGGAGTATCTGCCTCTCCCTATAGCTCTGCAGCTGGAACAGGACTGAGCGTGGACGCTGGTTCGAGCCGGGCCTGCGTATTGCGACCCGGTAGGCCCATTCCACCCTTACCTGGCCTGATCCAGCTTCCAGATTTAAAAGTTGTGGCAGCCACTGTTCAAGGAATGCTGTAAGCTGGCCTTCCTCTTCCCGTTCGGAAAGGCCCAGCAAACGAATATTTTTTCGACGAACTCGATTGTGCCAATTGTGCTGCAGTTTCGGATGTCGTGGCCTTTAGCTCCACCCCCCAACTCGGCGCACCATCTCCTTAATGTCTCGTTCGTGCTTCTGCAGCGCGGCCGAGAGTGAGTCCCATCGACTTCAGGACTACTCGATAAAAGCATCGATCTTCGCGTCCAGCTTGGAGATCATCTCCACAAGGCTTGTCACTGTAGGTAAGTCCCCCGGGGCGGCTGTGGACGCCTCTGCTGCAGCTGGAGAGGGTGGGGGAGGAGGTCCTGATTGCTGAGAGCTGCGGGGTCCCTTCCCTTTGGTCATTTTTACTAAATATTAGACTGTTTAAATGTAATACTAAGCAACTCATTAAATTAACAGCTATTATGAATGATTTGGTGACTATGGTGGGGGTGGGTGAGAGTGGATCAGTGTGCCAGTGAGGGAGTGAGTGTGAGAGGGTCAGCGTGACGGTGATGGAGTGTGTGTGAAGGAGTCAGGGAGACGGTGATGGAGTGAGTGTGCAGCAGTCAGTGTGTCGGGGATGGAGTGAGTGTGAAGTGGTCAGGGTGACGGTGATGGAGTGAGTGTGAGGTGGTCAGGGAAACGGTGATGGAGTGAGTATGAGGGAATCAGTGTGACAGTGATGGAGTGAGTGTGAGGGGGTCAGGGTGACGGTGATGGAGTGAGTTTGCGTTGGTCAGGGTGACATTGATGGAGTGAGTGTGAGGGGGTCAGGATGACAGTGATGGAGTGAGTGTGAGGGTTTCAGGTTGAGGGTGATGGAGAGAGTGTGAGGGCATCACGATGATGGTGATGGAGTGAGTGTGAGTGGATCAGTGTGCCAGTGAGGGAGTGAGTGTGAGAGGGTCAGCGTGACGGTGATGGAGTGTGTGTGAAGGAGTCAGGGTGACGGTGATGGAGTGAGTGTGAGAGTGTCAGGGTGACAGTGATGGAGTGAGTGTGAGGGCGTCAGTGTTACAGTGATGTAGTGAGTGTGAGGGTGTCAGTGTTACAGTGATGTAGTGAGTGTGAGAGGGTCAGTGTACCGGTGATGGAATGAGTGTGAGGAGGTTAGTGTGAAGGTGATGGAGTGAGTGTGAGGGGCGTCAGGGTGACAACGATGGAGTGAGTGTGAGGGGTTAAGTATGATGTGGATGGAGTGAGTGTGAGGGGTTAAGAGGGACGGTGATTGAGTGAGTGTGAGATGGTCAGGGTGACGGTGATGGAGTGAGTGTGAGGGGTTAAGGGTGACGGCGATGGAGTGAGTGTGAGGAGTTAAGATTGACAGTGATTGACTGACTGTGAGTGGGTCAGTGTGATGGTGATGAAGTGAGTTTAAGAGAGTCAGGGTGACATTGATGGAGTGAGTGTGAGTGGGTCAGTGTGCCGGTGATGGAGTGAGTGTGAGTTGGTCAGTGTGTCGATGATGGAGTGAGTATGAAGTTGTCAGGGTGACAGTGATGGAGGGAGTGTGAGGGGATCAGTTTGACGGTGATGGAGTGAGTGTGAGGGAGTCAAGGTGATGGTGATGAAGTGAGTGTGAGAGAGTCAGGGTGACAGTGATGGAATGAGTGTGAGGGGGCAGGGTGACGGCGATGGAGTGCATGCGAGGGGTTAAGGGTGTCGGGGATGGAGTGCATGCGAGGGGTTAAGGGTGTCGGCGATGCAGTGAGTGTGAGGAATTAAGGGTGATGGTGATGGTATGAGTGTGAGAGGGTCAGGGTGGCAGTGATGGAATGAGTGTGAGAGGTTAAGGGTGACGGCGATGGAGTGAGTGTGAGGGGTTAAGAGTGATGGCGATGGAGTGAATGTGAGGGGTTAAGGGTGATGGTAATGGAGTGAGTGTGAGGGGGTCTGGGTGACGTTGATGGACTGAGTATGAGGGGTTAAGAGTGACAAT
>NW_025183521.1:1620-2661 GCF_004010195.1 Chiloscyllium plagiosum | reverse complement strand
ACAGGTCAGGCACCCAGTGGTGCCAAAGCCCTATACGTTATTAAGTAAGATCCCTCATCACCACAAATGGTTTAGTGTGATAGATTTCAAGGATGCCTTTTGGGCTTGTCCCTTGGCGGAGGAAAGTAGGAATTTGTTTGCATTTGAATGGGAAGATCCCAAGACAGGACAGAAACAGCAATACCGGTGGACCGTGGTCCCCAGGGGTTTACGGAATCCCTGAATTTATTTGGACAGATGTTAGAACAAATATTGGAGAACTTTAGCAGCCCCAAGGGGACTACCCTGTTGCAGTATGTAGACGACCTCTTAGTTACAAGAAAAAGAAGAGAAAGAGTAGTAGAAGCCACTAACAAATTTTTGAATTTCCTGGGTCAGCAAGGACTGCAAGTATCTAAAAACAAACTCCAATATGTTGATCAAGAAGTGAAATACTTGGGACATTTAGTTAGTGAGGGAAAGTGAAAGATAAGCCCGGAACGGAGAGAGGGAATAGTGGGGATGCCGCTGCCCAGGACTAAACGGGAGTTACGTAAATGTTTGGGTCTAACGGGATATTGCAGATCGTGGATTGATTCCTATGCTCAGAAGACTAAGAAATTATATCTCAAACTATTAGAGGAGGAACCAAAGTGTCTAAGATGGGATGATGAGGAAAAAGAACTAGTTGAGGAACTCAAAAGAGATCTGAGCCATTCCCCTGTGTTAGCCTTACCTTCCCTAGATAAACCTTTCCACCTCTTTGCTACTGTAGATAAGGGAGCGGCTTTGGGAGTATTAACCCAGAGGTGGGGAGGAATGAAACAGCCAGTTGCATATCTTTCAAAGCTATTGGATCCAATATCCCGGGGGTGGCCTGAGTGTGTGCAGGCCGTGGCTGCCACTGCACTGTTGGTGGAGGAAAGCAGAAAGCTTACATTTGGGGGAGCCCTATTAGTAAGCACCCCACACCAAGTGAGAACGATCCTAAACCAAAAACCTGGGTGATGGTTGACAGACTCGCGGATTCTGAAATATGAGGCAATATTGATAGAAAAGGAT
>NW_025183521.1:0-1459 GCF_004010195.1 Chiloscyllium plagiosum | reverse complement strand
GGAAAGATATGGCAGGAAAGAGGACTGATCAATAGTCGGGGGAAGGAATTAGTTCATGAAGAATTGATTAAACGGGTCTTGGAATCCCTGTTACTCCCCCGAGAGATAGCCGTAGTGCACGTAAATGGTCATCAGAAAGGAAATGAACCAGAAGTTAGGGGAAATAGATTAGTCGATGAAGTGGCTAGGGAAGCCACCCTGAACCCACAAGAAGTGATGATTCATTCCCTAATACCTACTGTCCCAGGTCCTAGGGAAGCTCCTATATTTACTGAAAGAGAAGAAAAAGAATTGAGAGATTTAGGGGCTGCAAAAACAGAGGACGGGCATTGGAGGTTACCTGATGGAAGGGAAATGTTATACAAAATGATGATGTGAGAGATTATGGCTGTCTACACCAAGGCAGTCACTGGGGAGTACAAGCAGTGTGTGATTTAGTTCTTAGGGAATATGGATGGAAAGGGATATATACAGTTGCTAAACAAATATGTGAGGGATGTGTAATATGCAGAAAGGTAAATAAGAAAGTCTTGAGAAAACAGACCCCGGGAGGAAGAGACCCAGGATTGAGACCCTTCCAGAGTATACAAGTAGATTATACTGAGCTACCCAGAGTAGGAAGACTAAAATATATGTTGGTCATAGTAAATCATTTATCCGGTTGGGTTGAGGCACACCCCCTGACTACTGCCACTGCGAGTGGGATGTCTAAAACAATATTGGAGCACATAATTCCCCGATATGGGCTAGTGAACCGTATAGATTCCGACCAAGGAACTCATTTTACCTCTAAAGTGTTACAGGGGGTAATGAAAGGGTTGGGAATTTCCTGGGAGTTCCATACTCCATGGCACCCGCCATCATCGGGAAGGGTTGAGAGAATGAACCAAACACTCAAACGACAGCTCTCTAAATTGATAATAGAAACCAGACTCCCTTGGACCAAATGTTTACCTATATCTCTCTTGCGAGTACGAACAGCCCCAAGGAAAGATTTGGGACTATTCCCCTATGAAATCTTATTTGGATTACCTTACATGGGAATGAATGGAGAATTGCCAATTCCCGAAACTAAAGACTTGTTCTTAAAGAAGTATATACTGGGCTTGTCCTCCTCTTTATCTTTCCTCAGGGAACAGGGTTTATTGGCACAGACTCCACCCCTTGAATTCACCGTCCATCCCATCCGGCTGGGAGCTGGGTCTTAGTAAAATCATGGATAGGGACTAAATTGCAGCTGGACTGGGAAGGGCCGGACCAGGCTCTTTTGACCGAAACGGCAATAAGGATGGCGGAGAAAGGCTGGACTCACTACACTCGGATCAAAGGGCCAGTGGACTCTCCAGTTGAGGAAGAAGTCTAGACAGCCGAATCAACGCAAGACCCGTTGAAACTCAGACTAAAGAGACTTTGAGTAACTGATCAGACAGTGGCGACGCGAGCGCGGGATTATTTCTGT
>NW_025183520.1:0-2660 GCF_004010195.1 Chiloscyllium plagiosum | reverse complement strand
TCCCTCAGTGCCTTATCCCACTTGTGTTATATCTGTCCTAGACCTTTCTGTTTTGAGTTGCTGTGTGGTGAGACCTGGAGGGGCTGGTACTGGTTACCTCGCACTGTACGTGGTGATGAGCAGCTCCCTGACTGTGTACAACCAGCCTATTAGTCTGGACTCGCCTTTCTCAAATCTCTGCCCTGCTTTCCTATCGCTTCTCTACTTCAAGCTATTTGTTGGTCTTTAATCTTGTTGCATGGGCTGCTTGGTCAAGCTATAGAGATCCAACACCCTCGTTGCTCTGGAGGCCATTCTGTCCATCACGGGAGTGCTAGCTCTCTCAGCCCTCAATCGACTCAGCACTTGTTTAAAACCCGTACGGTCTGTTCGAGTGACGTGCTGTGTGCCCTTTGTAAGTCTCCGAGCTGTTGGCACGGTCTGATCCTCTCCCTCCAAGGTTGCCGGTTCGGTCCCCCTCCCCCTGGCACTTACCCGTCGAGCTGCCCACCCTGTCCAGCACTGAAGCCACTGCAGCCAGCAGTGCCCATTTGTAGAGAGGCAGCATCTCGAGAGCTGAGCGACAGCTTCCTCCAGGTGAGACTGACTGACTGACAGAAGGGAGCAGCGATCAGGTTCACATTCCTGAGCCGCAGGCATGCTGACGTACGCCCTCATTACAATCGGAGTTACCGAGAAATTTAACTCTCTTTTCCTTCCAGCCTTTCTGAGGCGTCCCAGTGAAGAGGTCGCTCACGCCACTGAGGCAGAGGCCCTTCAGCGAGGGATAGGATGGTGAGTCGATCCCCGAGATGGGTCTGCAAAGCCTCAACGCTCGCTCACCGACCTGACGGGTACCCAATCATTGTCCGACTGCTGCACCACCACGTTCGGCCCCATCTCCCTGATGCTCTCCCCTGGCACCCAGCTCATCCACAGGACGGGCACCAAGGTGAACCAATGCCGGCCTGACCTCAGCTGACGGGCCGCGGTGGAGAGACAGCGATGGTGGGGAAGTTCAGGTGATGCACAGGTTATAGAACATAGAACAGGCCCTTCGGCCCTCGATGTTGCGCTGCCCTGTCATACCAATCTGAAGCCCATCCCACCTACACCATCGCATGTACGTCCATATGCCTGTCCAATGACGACTTAGATGCACTTAAACTTGGCAAATCTACTACCGAGGCAGGCAAAGCATTCCATACCCTTACTACTCTCTGAGTAAAGAAACTACCTCTGACATCTGTCTTATACCTACCTCCCCTCACTTTAAAGATGTGTCCCCTCGTGTTCGCCGTCACCGTACTTGGAAAAAGGCTGTCCCTGCCCACCCTATCTAACCCTCTGATTATCTTATATGTCTCTATTAAGTCACCTCTCAGCCTTCTTCTCTCTAATGAGACCACCTCAAGGCCCTCAGCCTTTCCTCGTAAGACATTCCCTCCATACCAGGCAACATCCTGGTAAATCTCCTCTACACCCTTTCTAATGCTTCCACATCCTCCTTATAATGCGGTGACCAGAACTGTACACAGTACTCCCAAGTGCGGCCGTACCAGAGCTTTGTACAGCTGCAGCATAACCTCCTGGTTCTGGAACTCGATCCCTCTCTTAATAAAGGCCAAAACGCTGTATGCTTTCTTAACAACTCTGTCAAGCTGGGTGGCAACTTTCAGGGATCTGTGTACCTGGACACCGAGATCTCTCTGCTCACCTACACTCCCAAGAATCCTACCATGAGCAAGGACACTGCCAGGGTTGGAGGGTTTGAGGCTGGCTAGGCCGGGGGGGGGCTGTTTTCCCTGGAGCGTCGGAGGCTGAAGGGTGACCTTACAGAGGGGCATGGTTAGGGTAAATAGACAAGGTCTTTTCCTCTGGGGTGGGGGAGTCCAGAACGAGAGGGGCGTAGGTTTAAGGTGAGAGGGGGAAGATATAAAAGGGATTTAAGGGGCACAGAGGGCAGTGCGTGTGTGGAACGAGCTGCCAGAGGGGGTGATGGGGGCTGGGACAGTGACAGCATTTAACAGGCATCTGGCTGGGGACATGGATAGGAAGGATAGGATAGAGGGAGATGGGCCAAGTACTGGCAAACGGGACTAGGTTAATGAAGGATAACAGGTCAGCACAGACGGGTTGGACCGAAGGGTCTGTTTCTGTGCTGTATATCTCTATGACTCCATGATTTGAAGCTGCAGACCCCTTTGGGGATTCAGACAGAGTCCAGACAGTGTGAAAAGGGTTGGTCCCACTTGCTGTCACACAGAATGGGGACTCACTCCTGCGCAGAGTGGGTATAGTCAGAGGGTTGGTCACACAGAATGGGGACTCACTCCTGCGCAGAGTGGGTATAGTCAGGGCACCAGGAGAGAGGAGGACGGGGTCTCACTCCCACTGGGAGGAGGGGGAGAACAAGGGACTTGCTCCTAAGCAGAGTGGAGACAAGCACTCCCGTGGGGAGAGGGGAGAACGGGGCACACATTCCCGTAAAGCGAGGGGAGAACAGGGGATTCATACTCCCCTCTCCCCATGGGAGTCACTCTCCCATTCTCCCCTCTCCCCATGGGAATAAGTCTCCCATTCTCCCCTCTCCCCATGGGAATAAGTCTCCCATTCTCCTCTCTCCCCATGGGAGTCACTCTCCCATTTTCCCTCTCCCCATGGGAATAAGTCTCCCATTC
>NW_025183519.1:0-2660 GCF_004010195.1 Chiloscyllium plagiosum | reverse complement strand
CCTACGGTTCTGTTCCGTTCAATATTCCCTCTCAGTCCCTGTCCAATTCCCCACTGTTCTGTACAGTTTAATATTCCCTCTCAGTCCTTGTTCCATTCCCCACTTCTGTTCAGTTCAATATTCCCTCTCAGTCCCTGTCCCATTCCCCACTGTTCTGCACAGTTTAATATTCCCTCTCAGTCACTGTCCCATTCCCAACTGTTCTGTACAGTTTAATATTCCATCTCAGTCCCTGTCCCATTCCCCGCTGTTCTGCACAGTTTAATATTCCCTCTCAATCCCTGGCCCATTCCCTACGGTTCTATACAGTTTAATATTCCCTCGCAGTCCCTGTCCCATTCCCCACTATTCTGTACAGTTTAATATTCCCACTCAGTCCCTCTCCCATTCCCCAGTGTTCTGTACAGTTTAATATTCCCTCTCAGTCTCTGTCCCATTCCACACGGTTCTGTTCAGTTGAATATTCCCTCTCAGTCCCTGTCCAATTTCCCACTGTAATGTACAGTTTAATACTCCCTCTCAGTCCCTGTCCCATGACCCGCTGTTCTGTACAGTTTAAAATTCCCCCTCAGTCCCTGTCCCATTCCCCGCTGTTCTGTACAGTTTAATATTCCCTCTCAGTCCCTGTCCCATTCCCCATTGTTCTGTACAGTTTAATATTCCCTCTCAGTCTCTGTCCCATTCCCCACTGTTCTGTACAGTTTAATATTCCCTCCCAGTCCCTGTCCCATTCCCCAGTGTTCTGTACTGTTTAATACTCCCTCTCAGTCGCTTTCCCATTCCCCACGGTTCTGTTCAGTTCAATATTCCCTCTCAGTCCCTGTCCAATTCCCCACTGTTCTGTACAGTCTAATATTCCCACTCAGTCCCTGTCCCATTCCCCACTGTTCTGTACAGTTTAATATTCCCTCTCAGTCCCTGTCCCAATCCCCACGGTTCTGAACAGTTCAATATTCCCTCTCTGGCCCTGTCGCATTCCCCACTGTTCTGTCCAGTTTAATATTCCCTCTCAGTCCCTGTCCCATTCCCCACGGTTCTGTTCAGTTTAATATTCCCTCTCAGTCCCTGTCCCATTCCCAACGTTTCTGTTCAGTTTAATATTCCCTCTCAGTCCCTGTCCCATTCCCCACGGGTCTGCACAGTTCAATATTCCCTCTCAGTCCTTGTCCCATTCCCCATGGTTCTGTACAGTTTAATATTCCCTCTCAGTCCCTGTCCCATTTCCCGTTGTTCTGTACAGTTTAATATTCGCTCTCAGTCCCTGTCCCATTCCCCGCTGTTCTGTACAGTTTAATATCCCCTCTCAGTCCCTGTTCCATTCCCCACTGTTCTGTACAGTTTAATATCCCTTCTCAGTCCCTGTTCCATTCCCCACTGTTCTGTACAGTTTGATATTCCTCTCAGTCCCTATCCCATTCCCCACGGTTCTGTACAGTTTAATATTCCCTCTCAGTCCCTGTCCCATTCCCCGTTGTTCTGTACAGTTTAATATTCCCTCTCAGTCCCTGTCCCATTCCCCGCTGTTCTGTACAGTTTAATATCCCCTCTCAGTCCCTGTTCCATTCCCTGCTGTTCTGCACAGTTTAATATTCCCTATCAGTATCTGTCCCATTCCCCGCTGTTCTGTTCAGTTTAATATTCCCTCTCAGTCCCTGTCCCATTCCCCGCTGTTCTGTACAGTTTAATATTCCCACTCAGTCCCTGTCCCATTCCCCACTGTTCTGAACAGTTCAATATTCCCTCTCTGGCCCTGTCCCATTCCCCACTGTTCTGTCCAGTTTAATATTCCCTCTCAGTCCCTGTTCCATTCCCCACGGTTCAGCAGAGTTTAATATTCCCTCTCAGTCCCTGTCCCATTCCCCACTGTTCTGTACAGTTCAATATTCCCTCTAGGTCCCTGTCCCATTCCCCACTGTTCTGTACAGTTTAATATTCCCACTCAGTCCCTGTTCCATTCCCCACTACTCTGTACAGTTCAATATTCCCTCTCAGTTCCTGTCCTATTTCCCGCTGTTCTCTACAGTTTAATATTCCCTCTCTGTCCCTGTCCCATTCCCCACTGTTCTGTACAGTTCAATATTTCCTCTCAGTCCCTGTCCCATTCCCCAATGTTCTGTACAGTTCAATATTCCCTCTCTGTCCCTGTCCCACTCCCTACGGTTCTGTTGAGTTTAATATTCCCTCTCAGTCCCTGTCCCATTCCCCACTGTTCTGTAGAGTTTAATATTCCCTCTCAGTCCCTGTCCCATTCCCCACTGTTCTGTACAGTTCAATATTCCCTCTTAGTCAATGTCCCATTCCCTGCTGTTCTGCACAGTTTAATATTCCCTCTCAGTCCCAGTCCCATTCCCTGCTGTTCTGCACAGTTTAATATTCCCTCTCAGTCCCAGTCCCATTCCCCGCTGTTCTGTTCAGTTTAATATTCCCTCTCAGTCCCTGTCCCATTCCCCACTGTTCTGAACAGTTCAATATTCCCTCTCTGGCCCTGTCCCATTCCCCACTTTTCTGTCCAGTTTAATCTTCCCTCTCAGTCCCTGTCCCATTCCCCACAGTTCTGTTCAGTTTAATATTCCCTCTCAGTCCTGTCCCATTCCCCACAGTTCTGCACAGTTTAATATTCCCTCTCTGTCCCTGTCCCATTCCCAACGTTTCTGTTCAGT
>NW_025183518.1:1184-2660 GCF_004010195.1 Chiloscyllium plagiosum | reverse complement strand
TTGGTACGTTAAAAGTTGAGAATTGGTCAACAGACCATTGCTAGGGGATGGGAATGAGAATGCATTCACAAGTTGCTGCGAAGAAAGAACGGGGTTGGTGTCACTGGCCATTGCTTAGTGAATAGTGTTGGAAAGCGTTCAAAGGTTGTTGCTACGCGAACAGTGAGAGGATGGGTTCAAGGGCTGTGCCTCGGAGAACAGAGCAGTGATGGGTTCACAAGACGTTGGGAGGAGAGCAGAGTGAGGATGGAATCACAGGTGGCTGTTAAGATGACAGAGTGGGCCATTAAAAGGTCGTTCAGTTTGTGATGGGTTCACAGCGTTCCTGGGAGTTACACTTGGTGATGAGTTCAGACGTTGTTACGAGGGGAACAGGGTGCTAGGATTTCACGGGATTTTGCCACGAGAACCGCGATGTGGTGAGTTCAGAGGCTGATACTCGAGAAACAGAGAGGGGATATGTTCATATGATGTTGCTAGGGGAACAGGTTCACTGTCAAGTCACGCACAATTGCTCGGAGAAAAGAGTGGGGATTGGGTTACAGGTCGTTGCTGGAAGACGCAGTGTGAGAATAATTAACCAGGCTGTTGTTGGGGTAACAGAGGAGAGCTGGGTGCACGGACTTTCACGATGAGAAAAGAGTGGCGATCGTGTTACAGGCTGATTCTCGGGGAAGAGAGTGGAGATGTGGTCAAAGACTGTTGCTCAGAGAATAGAGTTGGGATTGGTTCACATGCTATTGCTATGGGAAAAGATGGGAATGCGTCAGCTGGTCATTGCTAGGCGAAAAGAACGGGGTAATGCATTCCACGCTGTTGCTGCGGAAACAGAATGGGGATGATGTCACAAGCTGTTGGTAGGAGAAGACATTTGGAAATACTCCAGAGGTTGATGCGAGAAGAACCGTGTGGGGATATGTTAAAAGGGTGTAGCTGGGAAACCAGAGTTGGGATGGGTTGACAGGCCGTTGCTAGGAGAACAGATTGAGGATAGTTTCTGTGGGATATAGGTAAAGTAGTGTTGCTTCAGCAGCGATAATTACTTCTGAAAGGTAATGAACTAACTTAGACAATTGTATGATTGTTTCAGCAAAGAGCTGAGTTAGCTAAAATGTGCAAGCATACAATGGAATATGTTACAGACAAATAAATAACGAGTGAAAGAACATTAAGTTATGCCAGCTCGGCATATTGCCCCCATGTCGGCACCAGATCAAGTTAGCTGCAAATAGGGTTTTAAAACAAATAAGGGTAAGGGTCGCCAGGCTGAGAGGAGTTGGAGAAGTTAACGTGGGAGGAACGCAGCTAGGCAGGGGCAGAACACAGTTACGATTAGTTATAGGTTTGACACGTAATATGCTAGGCCAATGAAGTAAATGGGAAGTACCCAAAGAGACTCAATTAATCTGTATAAATTGTGGAGTAATTTTTGGATCGCTGTCCCTGTCTGTTAGACACCCGTCTTGCAGAACGTTT
>NW_025183518.1:0-1045 GCF_004010195.1 Chiloscyllium plagiosum | reverse complement strand
ACCGAGCAGAGATGGGTTCACAGTATGTTGCTAGGAGAATAGCGAGGGGATATGTTCATAGAAGTTTGGTAGGAGACAAGCTTGGGTATGGGTTGACAGGCCGTTGCTCTGAGAAAAGCGCGAGGTTTGGTGCAGAGACCGTTGTTAAGCGGGCAGAATCGGAATGTATTCACAAATTGTTGCTATGAGAATAGAGTGCAGACGTGTTCATAGTCCGTTGCTAGTGGAATAGTCTGGGCATTGTTTCAAAAGCTGTTGCTAGTCAGAAGGGTGGGTATGGTTTGCAGACCTTGCTGGGAGAACGCATTGGTTGTGAATTCAAATTTCTTTGCTGGTACGTCCAGCGAATGATGTGTTCTCAGACTGTTCTGAGGGGATATCAGCAGATTTGATTTTCACAGGCCGTTGCTACTGCAACAGTCTGGCATGGTTTCAAAAGATGTTTTTTCGAGAAATGGCGTGGGATGGGGTAATAGGCTGATGCTAAGAGAACAATATGTCAATGCATTCCCACACCATTGCTCCGTTACAGAGTGGTGATGTGATCACAAACGGTTTCTAGGAAAATGGATAGGTTATGGGTTCAGAGGCTGTTGCTCGGGACTGAAAGAGAACCTCTGCAACCATACTCTGTTTTCTGTTGTCAAGTGAATTATGTACCCAATTGGCTAGCTCTCTATGGGTCCCTTACGTTTTAACATTTTTATACATCTGTCATTCTGAAATGTCTTCTACACGTCCATGCAAACAGTATCTTACCACACTGGGTTCATCTATTTTTTGGTCACCCCTTCAAAAAACTGAATCAAATTCATGAGTCATCATTTCCAATACACATAAATCATGGTGACCATCCGAAATGAGTCTTTGCCTTTCCAAATACCTGTCAATCCTGTCTCCCAGAATCCACTGAACAACTCTCTTACCGTAGAATTTAGGTTCGCCAGTCTTTAGTTCCCAAGTATTAAGTCCTGGTATACACTTGAGAAGGTCGCAGGGATTTACCTACCTAAAGGTGCTTTAAGAGTTTCTGCACTTGGATCTG
>NW_025183517.1:0-2660 GCF_004010195.1 Chiloscyllium plagiosum | reverse complement strand
GAGGAGGGTGTCTGGGTGGGTCAGGTGCTCAGTGAGCTGTTTAAGGTGTGGTTTGGAACCTGCCATCCCTGAGTCAGGTCTGGAAAGCCCCCACTGGTTTGGAAGTTTCGGGTTTCGTGCAGAATTAGTCACTTTTCCCAGAACCTGGTGAGAACTCAGACGACACCGGGTTATGGTCCAACAGGTTTATTTGAAATCACAAGCTTTCGGAGCACTGCCCCTTCAGTCAGGTGACGTCTGAATCTGTATAGCCTCCTAGCTCAGCCTTAGCATTCGTTACTATCCCCATTCACTGGACAGCCTTGAATATTGTGCTGATCCCACCGTCTGAGTAAGGAGTTTCTGATGAGAAACAGAAACCAGGATCATCAGAGGAGAAATTATTCATAATGACTCATTTTATTGTCAGCAATCCGAAATTCCGGGAAATATCATTGAGCGCTGGAAGGGGGCAGTAGTTGGGTACTTTATTTATTGAAAAATATCCATAGATATATATCTCACCTAGTCACAAACACAGAACAGTATCATAACAAGGAGATAAACACAGGAGTGACTCTCCATGCAACAGACAAAGTAAAAGGGTCCGTAACTTGTACAAGACTATGATTACATGCATCAATAACTGAATGCAGACCCCCCCCCACCCCGCCAATTAACTTCAGCAGCAGTCAGTCTTGGGGACACAATCCAGCTACAGTCAGTCTCAGGCAGCTACAGTCTGATTATAGTTCATGTCAGGAATATGGACCAGCTACAGTCAGTCTCAGGGACACAGACCAGTGACAGTCAGTCGTATAATCCCTATGCTGTGGGAGAAGGCCATTTGGCCCATCAAATCCATAACACCCCTCCAAGGATTGGCCACTTCCCCTGGCCAATCCAACG
Source organism: Chiloscyllium plagiosum (assembly GCF_004010195.1). Classification (NCBI taxonomy): domain Eukaryota; kingdom Metazoa; phylum Chordata; class Chondrichthyes; order Orectolobiformes; family Hemiscylliidae; genus Chiloscyllium; species Chiloscyllium plagiosum. The sequence goes on along the minus strand of NW_025183517.1, from coordinate 1,772 downwards.
TAATCCACACATCCCTGGGCACAGCCAATCCACCCTAATTTGCACATCCCTGGGCACTACGGGACAATTTCGCATGGCCAATCCACCCTAACTTGCACATCCCTGGGCACTACGGGACAATTTAGCATGGCCAATCCACCCTAACCTGCACATCCCTGGGCACTACGGGTAATTTAGCAAGGTAAATCCAGCCTAACCTGCACATCTCTGAGCTTTATGGGTAATTTAGCATGGCCAATCCACCCTAACCTGCACATCCCTTGGCATTACGGGACAATTTAGCATGGGCACATCCCTTGGCATTACGGGACAATTTAGCATGGCCAATCCACCCTAACATGCACATCCCTGGCCAATCCACCCTAATTCACACATCCCTGGGTGCTACAGAACAATTTAGCATGGCAAATCCACCCTAACTTGCACATCCCTGGGCACTACGTGACAACTTAGCATGGCCAATCCATCCTAACCTGCACATCCCTGGGCACTATGGGTAATTTAGCAAGGTAAATCCAGCCTAACCTGCACATCTCTGAGCTTTATGGGTAATTTAGCATGGCCAATCCACCCTAACCTGCACATCCCTTGGCATTACGGGACAATTTAGCATGGCCAATCCACCCTAACATGCACATCCCTGGGCATGATGGGACAATTTAGCACGGCCAATCCACCCTAATTCACACATCCCTGGGTGCTACAGAACAATTTAGTATGGCAAATCCACCCTAACCTGGGTAATTTAGCATGGCCAATTCACCCTAACCTGTATATCCCTGGGCACTATGGGTAATTTAGCATGGCCAATCCACCCTAACCTGTACATCCCTGGGCACTATGGGTAATTTAGCATGGCCAATTCACCCTAACCTGTATATCCCTGGGCACTATGGGTAATTTAGCATGGCCAATTCACCCTAACCTGTATATCCCTGGGCACTATGGGTAATTTAGCATGGCCAATTCACCCTAACCTGTATATCCCTGGACACTATGGGTAATGTAGCATGGCCAATCCACCCTAACCTGCACAAATCTGGGCACTATGGGTAATGTAGCATGGCCAATCCACCCTAACCTGTGTGTCGAATGAATTTCCAGAGGAAGTGGTGAATGTGGCTGCTGTTACAACATTTAAAAGACATTTCGCTAAGTACATGAACGGGAAAGGTTTGGAGGGATATGGGCCAATCACGCGGCGATTAGTTTGGGATTACAATCAGCATAGACTGGCTGGACTCTTTCCGTACTAGCCATAATGTGGGGGTTCTGCTGTTGGACTGGGTGGACACATTTTAAAAAACCACAGCAGATATTCCGTGTCTTCTCATCCTGTTGCAGAACCACCCGATGAAGGAGCAGCGCTCCGAAAGCCAGTGCTTCCAAATAAACCTGTTGGACTATAATCTGGTGTTGTGTGATTTTTAACTATAAATCTGATCATCTATCTTGTGCTCTACCTTAACTCTGGGTGATCAGATACCACCGCACTGGATGCTGGCCTTGATTCACGTGGTGATAGTCGTGTGGCCTTCCCCTGGTGGTCCCAGGGGGTGGGGGTGGGGGCTCTTCTCTTTACGGTGGTCAGTCTCGAGTTACCGTGCCGGAGAGTGGGGTTGTGGCGGTTGCTTTGGGAGGGTCTTCGATGTCCACCAATAGATTGATCTGAGTTCCATCGCACTGATCGTTCAGACCCAACCTGGCATTGACATGTGGATGGTCGTTGGTGTTAGGGGCCCACAGGTCGGGTAGCCCTCTCCAAACAAGGG
>NW_025183516.1:0-2660 GCF_004010195.1 Chiloscyllium plagiosum | reverse complement strand
TCCATAACACATTCTTCGTCCTTATTTTCAGAAAAGTAAATCTCTCAGAATGTTCAGGTTCGCGCAATATCTGGAATTTTTCTGAAGCTGCTTCTTTAGATTTAATGCAATCATTAATTTCTTACGTAAACCATTAATGTGTCACCTTCCCTTTCGTTGGTGTTTGTAAGTTAATGGTAGGTACGTATTTTTCAGACTTTACAGTATTTCTATCACTAACAGCCAATGTTTGTCTCACACTAAATGTCATATTGTATTTTTCGAATTCACTTGACCCTCTAGCCTTCAGGTTTTCATGATATTTGAGTGTAATGTTCAAACATTCTATATTGCTTGCAGGCGCCGTGTAAAATGCAGCATATTAATGTCACGATAGCCCAAAAGCTGCCTCAGAGCACGGTAAGTAATTAGTCCTTCTGACCACACAACACCACGCCCGAAATAACCTGCTCTGTACTTTGGTTCACAACATATTCTTCAGTCTACCTCATATACACTTATGAAATGTATTTTTCACAGCATTAACAATCATTTAGTTAACGCAGTTTAGATGCAATTTTAGATCATCCAGTGTTACTGCAGCAGCCATGATATTTGGATATATAATTTCCAGAGAATCGAATGGACAAAATTGCACAACAGTTTTGGTTCAGATATGTAAGGCACAAATGTGTGTTCTTCCTTGTTGTTTGCAAGATCCATACAAACTGATTCTGAAGAAGCTGTGGGATGTGCTCTGTGGTGTTATTAGTGATAGACGGAGACAGGAGATTGGAGAGGCTCATCCCGATGCTGAGATGATCTGAAGAAATGCCCATCGATACAGGACAAGCAACAATAACCTTCCCCGCTGGGCCAGGACAAATGGCTCCCTGTTCTCTCTACTCCCTGACACTCTCTGTATATCTGTTACAGCACTTACCCCCGAACAAGGCTCTTGCTCCACCACTCTCACTATTGCATGCAGCACTCCCTTTCCTTCACTCTCTCTGTCACTGAAAGCAAATCGAGATGGAATTTATTGTTTTGCCAACATTGAACTAGTGAGACAATTTGATGCTGGGGTCATAAGCCTGGGGATCAACCATCTTGCTCCTTAAGAAATTAGGAAATACTCACTATTATAGATATTTTTTCATATGAAACATATTCACAGTAAACAGAATTACGATGACCCAAGGAATTCAGCAGCCAGGAGAGTAACATCACAGAGGACGGCAGTGGCTGTCTGGTTGTGAAATTAAGTTGAAGTAATCATCATAAATGTCTTATTGAAACAGCATATTGTTAGAGATTTGGGGGCAGTTGTGGGGGGTGGGTTGGTTAAAGTTGTAAATAGATGTGGCGTAATGTTCACTTTTACAGTTAAAAATAAATTGGCGTTATTTTCTTTAAATAGTGGAATTTGGGAGTTCTCTGTCACTCATATTCTAATGGATTACGCGGTGATTTGAGCTTTACGGGTGTTTGGTTTAATTAACAGAGACTTTCACCACCATGTTGTAACACTTGCAAAGACCAACAGAGTGCATAAAAAATGAAATAAGGAGTGAGAATGTCACTCATATTCTAATGGATTACGCGGTGATTTGAGCTTTACGGGTGTTTGGTTTAATTAACAGAGACTTTCACCACCATGTTGCAAAGACCAACAGAGAGCAAAAAAAAAAATGAAATAAGGAGTGAGAAGGTTAAATATGAGGGTAGGTAAGACAGTCATGTAAAGAAAGACTCTAAGAGCTTCTTTGGATGCATAAGGGGCAAACGAGAGGCAAAAATGGGCATCTGGTCGCTAGATATTGACACAGGAGAGATAGTAATGTGGAACAAGTAAATGGCTGAGGAGCTTAAAAATTACTTGGTGTCAGTCTTCACGGTTGAAAACACGAGTAATATCCCAAACATTGAAAAGACTTAGTGGACAGACCTGAGTAAGGTGGTCATCAACAAGGAAAAGGTGCTGGGAAAACAGAATTGCCTGAAGGTAAGTAAATCACCTGGACCAGATGGACTCCACTCCAGATGTCTAAGGCAGATAGCTGATGAGACAGGGTGATCTTTCAGGAATCTCTCGAATCAGGGAGATTCCCAGAGGACTGGAAAATCGCTAACGTGATACCCCTGTTTAAAAAAGTAAAGCAAAAAACGGAAAATTACAGATTGATTAATCTAAACTTGGCTATGGGTAAGATCCTGGAATCCATTGTGAAGGATGAGATTTCTGAATTCTTGCATATGGATGGTAAAGTAGGACAAGGTAACCATGGTTTCATCAAGAGGAGGTCATGCCTGGAAAATCTGCTAGACAACCTTGAGGACGTAATGAGCAGCTTAGAACAAGGAGAGCCAATGGATGTCATTGACCTGGACTTCCAGAAGATATTTGACAATGTGCGACAGGAGGCTACTGAGAAAGGCAAGGGCCCATGGTGTTAGAGGGAAAGTGCTAACATGGATAGAAGTTTGGCTGTCTGGCAGGAAGCAAAGAGTGTCAATAAAAGTGTCCCTCTCAGGTTGACAGTCGGTGACAAGTGGTGTTCCATGAGGCTCAGTGTTTGGACCACAACTTTTCCCTTTATACATTAACAATCCAGATGAAGGATCTGAAGGTCTTCTATCTACGTTTGAAGATGAAACAAAAATAGGTATAGGGACAGGTA
>NW_025183515.1:0-2660 GCF_004010195.1 Chiloscyllium plagiosum | reverse complement strand
CAACGGTACTGCAATTTCCTCTCTTGCTTCCCTGGCAACAGTGACCTTGCATCCAATGTTGATTGTAAACATCGATCTCCTGCCCCAATTCAGGAAGTGAATCTCCCGTGTTTTCCTGGTCTGGCCTAAAAATAACTCCAGACACAGAGCCATGTGATAAAATTTTCAGTGTTCAGTGATGTGTGTGGGTGAACATGCCAAGGTCAGGACCATGTGTACCTAAAGCTGATGACAAACCATTAAAGCTACCGCACTTGAATGGTTTCATTCCAAACAGCAGAACTAACATCTGATAGAGAGGACGAAATGATCCCAAGACCAACAGATCAGATCTAAGCTCTGCAGTCCTGCCACATCCAGACATAAATGTCGGTGTACTACTAAACAACTTACTGGAGGAAAGGATTCCAGAAATATCCCCATTTAAGTAATGGAACAGCGCTGCACATTAATGAAAAAGACAAGGATGTAGTATCTGCACCATCCTCAGCCAGAGGTGTTGAATCGATGATCCTCGTCACCCTCGTCATGATGCCACAGAATCACAGATGCCAGTCTTCTTGACATGAAGAAACAGTTGGACAAGTAGATACGACAAAGGCAAAGGGCCCTGACACCATTCCCGCAATGGTACTGAAGACTTGTGCTGCACAACAAGCCGTGTTCCCCAGGGAAGCTTTTCCATTCTAGCTCCAACTCTGACAACTCCCTGGCAATGTGGAAAATTACTCACACTATGTCCCGTCCCCTAATAGATTAATAATTACATTCTGACAATTTAACACTCCCTCAGTGCCTTGATAATCACATTGGTGAGAGTTCATTTTGACAGAGCTGTCAAGCAGTACAGAAATAACCCACTCAATGTGATTTCCAATAGGTTCCTTTATGGACATGATGCTGTTGTGGAAATGTCACTGGATTACTAATCCAATACAGGATAATGCTCTGGGCAGCTGGTGGAAGTTAAAACAATTAATATAATATCATGATCTATAATCTGGTGATGGCAACAGTGACCTTGCATCCAATGTTGATTGTAAACATCGATCTCCTGCCCCAATTCAGGAAGTGAATCTCCCGTGCTTTCCTGGTCTGGCCTAAAAATAACTCCAGACACAGAGCCAGGTGATAAAGTTTTCAATGGTCCCTGAAACGGCCAAGCAAGACACTCAATTGTATCACACTGCTCCAAGGTCTTAAAGATAAAACCAGAAAGAATTCCCAGCCTCGATATCAGAAAAGAGAATGGGAATCACAGTCCTGTTGATCCTGCAGAGTCCTCCTTCCCAACATGTGAGAGCTTGTGACAACATTTACAGAGCTTTCGCACAGGCTGCACGGAAACATCGGGAAAGGAGTAGGCCATTCAACACATTGAGCCATCCCCATTCTAGTTCATGGAGAAAATCACCTCAGTGCAGTTTTCCCAACACAGTGTTCATATCCATTAATGTGTTCAAACATTGCGAAATATAAAATAAGAACTGTTGTAGTCCCTTCAGTCCATCAATCTTGCTCCTCGATTCAATATACAAGCAGTTCTCTGATAACGCGGGTTTATTAAACATAATTTGACTGCAGTGCGATTCGTGAATTGTGCACCTTTTTTCTACAAAGTGAGCTCCCGCTCACTGTGACACGATTCCTTGCCAGGCACCAGCTGAACAACAAAACCAAGCTTTAGGATCCTCGGTCTGCAAAATGCACCCTCTGAGTGTTCAGCTAAAACAGGAATGCAATCCGCTCTGCAAAGCCTTGAACCTGAGCCTGAAACAGGGAAGTGTTTTCACCAATTAGAAAGAACTTTATTTCAAACCAGGTGGAGAATCTTGAGGAGAAATGGAATTCCATGTTGGCATCACGTGGTCAGTCAGCCCTGCGCACATTCTGGTGAAGAGTTTGGTGAAAGGTACAGGGGTGTAGCGAATGACTGTATTGTGAAAGTGTTGCATTTACAGCACTATTTCATTACCATATATGATTCAAAGGTTTAATTAGACTGTGCTAGTATGTGTGTTAGACGAACTTTAATTTTGGTTTTGTACTGATATTTTGCGGTTCGCCCATTATTCTCTTTTCCCCATAGACCACATTATTAATATTGCATGATTTTCTCTAACACAGTGATGCACAGGAACACACAGGAACCATGTTATTGGAGAGCAACCTGGAATGATATCTGATCCTCTATCTTCATAACATACCTGCTCTCTCCCTAGCCCTTTAGTTTCCAGAAATCCATTTTTATATTCAGTGCCTTGGTTTCCACAGTCTGATCTGGGAGATATTTCCCCAGGTTCACCAGTCTCTGAGTGCAGACATTTATTCTCATCTCAATGCAGAGTGGTCTGTCTGTACCTAATACTGTGGCCCCTTGTTCTGATGTCCCATCCAGGGCAATTATCACCCCTGCTTCCAATCTGTCTTGTCCTGACAGAGTTTTATATATTTCACTGATATCTCCACTCATTTTCCTAAAGCCCATGGAATTCAGGCCCAGCCGCCCCAGATTCTGCTCCCACAGCAGCGATCAATCTGGTCATCTTCGCTGCTCTCCCTTAAGGTCAGGTTTGTCCTATATTAGGTAAGGAGACCAAAACTGTACATAATACTGCACAGTGTTAGAGATGAGGTCTCACCAATGCCCTGTACAGCTG
>NW_025183514.1:1273-2660 GCF_004010195.1 Chiloscyllium plagiosum | reverse complement strand
TAACATGACTTGCCAGCTCTTATATTCAATACCACATCGAATGAAGGCAAGCATACTATATTCGTTCTTGACCACTCTATCCATCTGTGCAACAACCTTCAGGGTACAATGGACCTGCACTCCCAGATCTCTCTGCCTATCAAGTTTCCCCAAGGCTCTTCTGTTCATTCTATGATTCGCTCTAGAATTACTCTTGCTTAAATGCATCATCTCACATTTGTCTGGACTGAACTCCATCTGCCACTTTTCCGCCCATCTCTCCAGTCTATTTATGTCCTTCTGTATTCTTTGCCAGTCCCTTTTGCTTTCTGCTACTCCACCAATCTTCGTGTCATCTCCAAACTTGCTGATCACACCAACAGTGCCCTCTTCCAGATCATTTATAGATATCACAAACAACAGTGCCCTCCCCCCCACACTGACCCAATCCTGGTATAAGGGATGATTGAGTTCGAGGGAATTTTGGGGGCAAGGTTTGAAATGAATGGTTGGAGGAATGGCCAGAAAGAGAGAGAAAAAATAAAAAGCGAGAAAAGGCATTGCTGATGAACTGAAGGGAAAGTAAAATGGCAAATTATTCTTACATTTCCCTTTTCCCATATTCATGAATATCACGTCGATTTATGTATATCCCAGTTTAAAGTGAGTTATGTTCCTACTGACTCTCTTCTCTGAGTGTGATGATCAACTCCATCAGCAATACTGGTGCTGCCCTTATAGTTGCTGAGATACAGAGAAACGCAACGTTCCGTTGTCAACTGCTTCTTTGGAAAGAGGAACTGTTACTGTGGGACTGTGCAGAGATACAACGGCTTTTTAGCCAGGAAGAGAATCTGAGGAGGTGAAGATATTTTCAACACTGAATGGGTGCACCATGGGTGTGGGGAATTGCCTTGGTCCTGTCCTTTGAAAATCAGTGGAGTTTCTGTGGATGCTTTTCTCAGGGATGTGTTGTCAGCTGCTGGGTTCCTTCAGGGAGACCCGAGGGTCTGGTGGCCCCACTCTGGACATTGCATTTACCGAGTGTCTGGGTCCACGGTAAACAAATGGAGCTGAGACTACACAGAAGAGAAGATCTGTCAACAGGGAGGATCAAGGCACCATCCTCCTTGGGATTTCCAAGAACATTTTTCTATGTTGGACTCATTCCAAGTGTAAAGTGTGAAACCAGTTTGTTTAAAATACGATATGCTCACTGCCCTGTGTCCCCTCCTTCAGTATAATCTGCAGCCTCACACCAGGGAAGGAACTGTGCTGACGCTCACCATGAAGAGAACTGGATTGATTCTGGAACTTTCCAGGCAGGAGGTGTGACTTATCCATCATCTCTGGAGTGCAATCCTCCGATGAATCACTAGCTGACAGAAGCCATTTGCCCACTGAGAGG
>NW_025183514.1:0-1183 GCF_004010195.1 Chiloscyllium plagiosum | reverse complement strand
GTATTATTGATTATTCTTCAAAGCTGCTTGGATTCTGGAAAGGATCCTACAGACTGGTAAGAAGCTATAGTGAAATTAATATTTAAAACAGGACGGAGAGGGCAAACAGAAAACTGGATAGTGGATTGCTTAATGTCAGTTGTGAGGGAAAAAAATAATTGTAACCTTTCATAAGGAACGTGACCACTTAACACTTAGAGAATAATGATTTGATTTGGTAGAGCCCCTTCAGGAAAGGGAAATGATCTTTGATAAACTTGTTGGGGTTTGTGGAGATTGTCCACTGTGACATCAACAATTGAGAACCCGTGGGAGTGGAGTATTTAAACTTTCAGCAGACGTTTGACATGAATGAGTTAGGGTGATTGGGGATGGTTAGTGTCCATGGGTAGGTAGGGATGGAATAAATACCATGGATTAAAAAGTGGCATGGAGAAGAGTAGTGTTTTTTTTTCTCTGGACTGAAGGATTGCTGGGGATCAGATAGATCACTGTTTGGACAGTAGCTGCTCACAAGGTATAAAATAATTCAGATTGGAACAACAAATATAATCATTCGCATTTATATTTATTAAATGGTGAGAGATTGGGAAATGCTATTATTGAAAAAGACCTGGATGTCCCTTGTCATAAGTCACAAACAGAATACTTATGGGGCTGAATGTAAATGATATGTGGTTTTTCTTGCAAAATGATTGAAAAACCAGAGTTAGTATATCTTTCCCAATGGTAGTGTTTTGTTGACAGAGTATTTGGTGAATTGTGTACGGATTTGGTCTGCTTTACACATAATGATCTCTTTGTCACCGAGACAGTGCAAAAGGGTTTCACCAGACTAAACCCTGGCATGATGGTACCATGAGGTGAGAGTGCAGTAACTATGTGTTTAATTCGTAGCTCTGTGAGAGAATGAGAAATTGAAACTTGAAGGTTATGGATGGACACTCATTATGTCTCAAATAGCTGAATAGGGTGAAAGTTCCATACTTTTTATTGTATGTTTTATTACCGATAGTTTACGTGCCTCTATAGAGCTCCCATGTCGATTGACAGAGAAGTACAGACTCTGAATGAACTCTGAACACTTTAATGCACAGTTACTGTGTGACAATGCGTTGAATGTCACTTTGTACACAATGCTGTCAGCAGGCAAAATACCTTCATTCTGAAACAGTTAGCCATT
>NW_025183513.1:0-2660 GCF_004010195.1 Chiloscyllium plagiosum | reverse complement strand
CTGTGTGGGGACCGTGGGGGTGTCCCCCTGACGGTCTGTGTCCTTGCCTGCAATGATATTTTTGATTATTCCCTGTTTATTTTCCCGGTAGCTCTGCCTTGTTTAACCATCAACAGGGTATTTCGGAGCTGCCCAGATTGTGAGGGACAGCGTTTGCTGCAATTCTCTAACTGGGAGCACAGACACTCTGTCAATCCAAGTCAAAGCTGGGCAGGGGATGTGTGCGTACCCTTTCTGGAATGTTCCCAATAGTTTATAAATGGGAATTGTCCCCCCAGTGGGAGGTGCTGTGGTTTTCTAAAGGGCCTGGTAGAACAGGCCTCTGTGTGTGAGGGTGTGTCTGCAGGAAGCTGACCCTGCGCTCTTTCACAGTCTCACTACACTGCACGACGTTTCACCCCCAAACACTGTCAGCATCAGGTTTCTCTGTAACTCCTACCGCCCAACATCTCCCACCTTTACCTGTTCCTCCACAGTATCACATCCCCCTGTGTGCCTTCCCCCTTATAGCCCCTGTGCCTGTCCCTATCCCTCACAGCTGTGTGTGTGTGGGAGTGTACCCCAGTCGGAGTCAGTGTGTGTGTGTGGGAGTGTACCCCAGTCAGAGTCAGTGTGTGTGTGGGACTGTATCCCGGTGAGAGTCAGTGTGTGTGGGATTGTACCCCAGTGAGAGTCAGTGTGTGTGAGAGACTGTACCCCAGTCAGAGTCAGTGTGTGTGTGAGAGACTGTACCCCAGTCAGAGTCAGTGTGTGTGTGGGACTGTACCCCAGTGAGAGTCAGTGTGTGTGTGTGGGAGTGTACCCCAGTGAGAGTCAGTGTGTGTGTGGGACTGTACCCCAGTGAGAGTCAGTATGTGTGTGGGACTGTACCCCAGAGAGAGACAGTGTGTGTGTGGGACTGTACAAGAAGCCTTTCTAAACTGAAACCCTTTTGCCTCTATTTGGTCCATACCCCTCTGTGCCCTACCTATTTATGCAGATGACTCTTAAAACATTACTATTATATCCACCTCTACCACCACCTCTGGCAGCGCAATCCAGGCATTTACCACATGTGTGTAAAAAAAACTTACCACTCACAGCTCCTTTAAACTTGAACTAATGTCCCTCAGAAATTGACACTTCCACACTGGGAAAAAGACCGACTATCCAGTCTATCCATGTCTCTCAGAAGTTTCAAAATTTATCAATTCACTGTGCTTCTAAATGCACAATATTCAGACCTTATAACTTGCCGAATTTAAAAGGAAATATATGAGTGACATTAGAAAAGAGAAGAGAAAAGAAAGATGTCCAAAGTTGCTTTAGATTTTTGGTGAAGAGTTTAAAGAAAATCTAAAATATTTGTCTCAGCTTTAAAAACGTTTACTAAAGTAGCGTCATCTACTTCACTGGGCAAGACATTCTGTGGCATTACAACCCTCTGGGTAGGCAGGATTTGGTGTGTGTGTGTGTGACAGAGAGTGTACAAAGTTAAAAATCACACAACACCAGGTTATAGTCCAACAGGTTTAATTGGAAGCACTAGCTTTCGGAGCGATGCTCCTTCATCAGCTAGTGCTTCTAATTAAACCTGTTGGACCATAACCTGGTGTTGTGTGATTTTTAACTTTGTCCACCCCAGTCCAACACCGGCACATCCAAATCATGACAGAGTGTGTGTGTGTGTGTGAGAGAGAGAGAGTCCCTGTACCTCACAGCCCTCCCTAATCCTGGTGTTGAGTGCTCAGCTCTCCCCTCAGATGCTGGAATGTTGTATCTTGCCTTTATTTGGTGATGCTCTGGAACTGGCTGGTGTTTGCTGTTGTTTGTGAATGATGGTGGTATTTGGAGGTCTGAGTGTCTGCATCCTCAGGAGTTAATGTTTGTTCTGAATGTTGTCCGACAGAATCCTGATATTGTGTTAGTTCACTACCTGAACGTGCCAGTCCCCGAAGACTCCGGCAAAACGTGTGGACCCTATCGCAGCCTGTGTTCGGTGAACAGTGACAGGAAGGAGTGGCTCAAATGGACAAAGGAGGAGCTCATTTGTCAGCTGAAGCCAATGTGTAAGGGTTTGCCTCCTGTGTGCTGACCCTAACCCCTAACCCCTAACCCGTAACCCCATCGCTGAAGCCAATGTGTAAGGGTTTGCCTCCTGTGTGCTGACCCTAACCCTAACCCTAACCCTAACCCTGACCCTGACCCTGACCCTAACCCTATCCCTGACCCTGACCCTGACCCTGACCCTGACCCTGACCCTGACCCTGACCCTGACCCTAACCCTAACCCTATCCCTATCGCTGACCCTGACCCTAACCCTAACCCTAACCCTAACCCTATCCCTATCCCTATCACAGTGACAGGAAGGAACGGCTCAAATGGACAAAGGAGGAGCTCATTTGTCAGCTGAAGCCAATGTGAAAGGGTTTGCCTCCTGTGTGCTTTCCCTAACCCCTAACCCCTAACCCCATCGCTGAAGCCAATGTGTAAGGGTTTGCCTCCTGTGTGCTGACCCTAACCCTAACCCTAACCCTATCCCATAACCCTAACCCTATCCCATAACCCTAACCCTAACCCTATCGCAGGTGACCCTAACCCTAACCCTAACCCTATCGCCTCCCTAACCCTAAGCCTAACCCTATCGCAGGTTTGCCTCCTGTGTGCTGACCCTATCCCTA
>NW_025183512.1:0-2660 GCF_004010195.1 Chiloscyllium plagiosum | reverse complement strand
TGTATATAATATATCCAGGAGTGTTATTCCCCTGAAGCACACAGTGTGAATATACTATATCCAGGAGTGTTATACCCCTGTTACACACAGTGTGTGTATGATTTATCCAGGAGTGTTATTCCCCTGTAACACACAGTGTGTACATAATATATCCAGGAGTGTTATTCCCCTGTAACACACAGTGTGTATATAACATATCCAGGAGTGTTATACCCCTGTAACACACAGTGTCTGTATGATATATCCAGGAGTGTTATTCCCCTGTAACACACAGTGTGTCTCTAATATACCCAGGAGTGTTGCACCCCTGTAACACAGAGTGTGTTTGTAATATATCCAGGAGTGTTATTCCCCTCTAACGCACAGTGTATATATAATATATCCAGGAGTGTTGCACCCTGGTAACACACAGTGTGTACATAATATATCCAGGAGTGTTATTCCACTGTTACACACAATGTGTATATAATATATCCAGGAGTGTTGCACCCCAGTAACACACAGTGTGTATATAACATATCCAGGAGTGTTATACCCCTGTAACACACAGTGTCTGTATGATATATTCAGGAGTGTTATTCCCCTGTAACACACAGTGTGTCTCTAATATATCCAGGAGTGTTGCACCCTGTAACACACAGTGTGTATGTAATATACCCAGGAGTGTTATTCCCCTCTAACGCACAGTATGTATATAATATATCCAGGAGTGTTGCACCCCTGTAACACACAGTGTGTACGGAATATATCCAGGAGTGTTATTCCACTGTTACACACAATGTGTATATAATATTTCCAGGAGTGTTGCACCCCAGTAACACACAGTGTGTATATAATATATCCAGGAGTGTTATTCCCCTGCAGCACACAGTGTATATATCATATATCCAGGAGTGTTATTCCCCTGTAACACACAGTGTGTATATCATATATCCAGGAGTGTTATACCCCTGTAACACACAGTGTGTATATAATATATCCAGGAGTGTTATTCCCCTGTAACACACAGTGTGTATATCATATATCCAGGAGTGTTATACCCTTGTAACACACAGTGTGTATATAATATATCCAGGAGTGTTATTCCCCTGTAACACACTGTGTATATAATATATCTTGGAGTGTTATACCCCTGTAATACACTGTCTGTATATAATATATCCAGGAGTGTTGCACCCCTGTAACACACAGTGTGTATATAATATATCCAGGAGTGTTATTCTCCTGTAGCACACAGTGTGTATATCATACATCCAGGAGTGTTATTCCCCTGTAACATACAGTGTGTATATAATATATCCAGGAGTGTTATACTCCTGTAACACAGAGTGTCTGTATGATATATCCATGAGTGTTATTCCCCTGTAACACACAGTGTGTATATAATATATCCAGGAGTGTTATTCCCCTGCAACACACAATGTGCATATAAAATATCCAGGAGTGTTACTCCCCTCTAACACACAGTGTGTATATAATATATCCAGGAGTGTTATTCCCCTGTAACACACAGTGTGTATATAATATATCCAGGAGTGTTGCACCCCTGTAACACACAGTGTGTATATAATATATCCAGGAGTGTTATTCCCCTGTAACACACAGTGTGCATATAATATATCCAGGAGTGTAATTCCACTGTAACACATCAGTGTGTATATAATATATCCAGGAGTGTTATACCCTTGTAACACACAGTGTGTATATAATATATCCAGGAGTGTTATTCACCTGTAGCACACAGTGTGTATATAATATATCCAGGAGTGTTATACCCTTGTAACACTCAGTGTGTATATAATATATCCAGGAGTGTTTTTCCCCCGTAACACACAGTGTGTATATAATATATCTTGGAGTGTTATACCCCTGTAATACACTGTGTGTATATAATATATCCAGGAGTGTTGCACCCCTGTCACACACAGTGTGTATATAATATATCCAGGAGTGTTATTCAACTGTAACACACAGTGTGTATATAATATATCCAGGAGTGTTTTTCCCCTGTAACACACAGTGTGTATATAATATATCTTGAAGTGTTATACCCCTGTAATACACTGTGTGTATATAATATATCCAGGAGTGTTGCACCCCTGTAACACACAGTGTGTATATAATATATCCAGGAGTTTTATTCCCCTGTAACGCACAGTGTGTATATGATATATCCAGGAGTGTTATTCCCCTGTAACACACAGTGTGTATATAATATACCCAGGTGTGTTGCACCCCCGTAACACACAGTGTGTATGTAATATATCCAGGAGTGTTATTCCCCTGTAACACACAGTGTGTATATAATATATCCAGGAGTGTTATTCCCCTGTAACACACAGTGTGTATATCATATATCCAGGAGTGTTATACCCCTGTAAAACACAGTGTGTATATAATATATCCAGGAGTGTTATACCCCTGTAACACACAGTGTGTGTACATATATCCAGGAGTGTTACACCCCTGTAACACACAGTGAGTGTGTATATATCCAGGAGTGTTACACCCCTGTAACACACTGTGTGTATATAATATATCCAGGAGTGTTGCACCCCAGTAACACACAGTGTGTATATAATATATCCAGGAGTGTTATTCCCCTGTAACACACATTGTGTATATAATATATCCAGGAGTGTTATTCCCCTGTAACACAC
>NW_025183511.1:0-2660 GCF_004010195.1 Chiloscyllium plagiosum | reverse complement strand
ACGTTTGATTCATTGAATGCATGAATTCTAGATCGATTCTTTGTAGTTGGATTCAAGAATGAATTAATTCAGTTTTCAGTCGATGAAGTTAAGCATGATAAATTGAATGAAATGGACAATTTCTACTCATTGAATTACGACTCGCAGTGTGTTTTATTGAATCAATGAGTAACGTTTCCTTCATTGAACGTACGATTGAAGTTTTATTTATTCAATGAATGAATGCAGTTTGTTTCATTGAAAGACAGCATTAGGCTCGAGACATTGAAGTAACGAGATAGGTTCTGCTACATGAAACACTCGCAGGTTGTTTCATTGAATCATTTAGTGCAGTTTGATTCATTGGATGAATGCAGTTGAACTCAATGAATGACTGTGTTAAATTTATTTCCTTAAATCAATTAAAACGTTTGATTTATTGAATGTACGATTGCGGTTTGATTGAATAACAGAATGAATGTACTTTGTTTCCATGAATGAATGCCTTGAGCACGAGATATTGAATTAACGAGATAAGCTTTACTCATTGAATTAACACGTACAGTTTGTTTCAGTGCATGTATGAGCGCAGTTTGAAACAATGAATGAATGAATGCAGTTTGTTTTAGTAAGTAAATGAGTGCAGTTTGATTGCTTTATTGTAGGATTTACGTTTGTTTCATTCAATCCATAAATAACGTTTGATTTATTGAATGCTTGTTTCTAGATCGATTCTAGTTTGATTCAATTATGAATTAATTCAGTTATCAATGTTTGAAGGAATGAATTAAGCTTGATAAATTGAATGAATTACAGAATTTCTACTCATTGAATTACCACTTGCAGTGTGTTTTATTGAATCAATGAGTAACGTTTCTTCATTGAACGTACGATTGAAGTTTTATGTATTCATTGAATGAATGCCTTGAGCTCGAGATATTGAATTAACGAGATCAGCTTTACTCATTGAATTAACACGTACAGTTTGTTTCAGTGAATGTATGAGTGCAGTTTGAAACAAAGAATGAGTGCAGGTTTAGTTTGTAAATAAATGTGTGCAGTTTGATTCCTTTAATGTAGGATTTACGTTTGTTTCATTCAATCCATAAATAACTTTTCATTCATTGAACGTACGATTGAAGTTTTCTTTGTTAAATGAATGAATGCAATTTGTTTTTTTGAATGAATGCATGAAGCTCGGAACATTGCATCAACAAGAGAAGCTCTACTATTTGAATTAGCACTCGCAGTTTCTTTCGTTGGATCAGTTCTTACAGCTTGATTCGTTGAATTAATGATTACAGTTGGTTTCTTTGAATTAATGCCTTAAGATGGAGATATTGAAGTAATGAGATTAGCCCGACTTATTGAAATAACATGTGCAGTTTCTTTCAGTCAATGCATGAGTGTAGTTTGATACACTGAATGAATGACTGAATGCAGTTTGTTTTAGTAAATTAATGAGAACACCTTGAATGAATGAATGTAGGATTTACGTTTGTTTCATTCAATCCATAAATAACTTTTCATTCATTGAACGTACTCATTGAAATAATGTGCAGTCTCTTTTAGTGAATGCATGAGCGCAGATTGATACACTGAATATATGAAGGAATGCAGTTTCCTTCAGTAAATAAATGAGGGCAGTTTTATTCCTTTTAATGTATGATTTTCGTTTGTTTCATTGAATCCATAAATAACGTTTGATTCATTGAATGCATGAATTCTAGATAGATTCTTTGTAGTTGGATTCAAGAATGAATTAATTCAGTTTTCAGTCGGTGAAGTTAAGCATGATAAATTGAATGAAATGGACAATTTCTACTCATTGAATTACGACTCGCAGTGTGTTTTATTGAATCAATGAGTAACGTTTCCTTCATTGAACGTACGATTGAAGTTTTATTTATTCAATGAATGAATGCAGTTTGTTTCATTGAAAGACTGCATTAGGCTCGAGACATTGAAGTAACGAGATAGGTTCTGCTACATGAAACACTCGCAGGTTGTTTCATTGAATCATTTAGTGCAGTTTGATTCATTGGATGAATGCAGTTGAACTCAATGAATGACTGTGTTAAGTTTGTTTCCTTAAATCAATTAAAACGTTTGATTTATTGAATGTACGATTGCGGTTTGATTGAATAACAGAATGAATGTACTTTGTTTCTATGAATGAATGCCTTGAGCACGAGATATTGAATTAACGAGATAAGCTTTACTCATTGAATTAACACGTACCGTTTGTTTCAGTGAATGTCTGCATGCAGTTTGAAACAATGAATGAAAGAATTAATGCAGTTTGTTTTAGTAAGTAAATGAGTGCAGTTTGATTCCTTTAATGTCGGATTTACGTTTGTTTCATTCAATCCCTAAACAACGTTTCATTCATTGAATGTACGATTGAAGCTTCATTTGTCAAATGAATGAATGCAATTTGTTTGTTTGAATGAATGCATTAAGCTCGAGACATTGCATCAACGAGAGAAGTTCAACTACTTGAATTAGCACTCGCAGTTTCTTTCGTTGGATCAGTGATTACAGCTTGATTCGTTGAATGAATGATTGCAGATGATTTCTTTGAATGAATGCCTTAAGATGGAGATATTGAAGTAAAGAGTCTAGCTCGACTTATTGAAATAACATGAGCAGTTTGTTTCAGTCAATGTATGAGTTTAGTT
>NW_025183510.1:0-2659 GCF_004010195.1 Chiloscyllium plagiosum | reverse complement strand
CCTGATGCCAGATGTGTAATTTTCCCCAGCACAAATAATGCCTGTTGTCAGTGTGAGTAATTGCCCACAGCAATAACAGTGCCTGTTGTCAGTGTGAGTAATTATCCCCAGCAACAATAATGCCTGTTTTCCGTGTGAGTAATTATCCCCAGCAACAATACTACCTGTTGTCACTGTGAGTAATTATCCCCAGCAACATTAATGCCTGTTGCCAGTATGAGTAATTATCCCCAGCAGCAATAATGCCTGTTGTAAATGTGAGTAATTATCCCCAGCAACAATAATGCGTGTTGCCAGTGTGAGTATTTATCCTCAGCACAAATAATGCCTGTTGTCAGTGTGAGTAATTGCCCACAGCAATAACAGTGCCTGTTGTCAGTGTGAGTAATTACCCCCAACAACAATAATGCCAGTTGTCAGTGTGAGTAATTATCCCCAGCAACAATAATGCCTGTTGCCAGTATGAGTAATTATCCCCAGCAGCAATAATGCCTGTTGTAAATGTGAGTAATTATCCCAAGCAACAATAATGCGTGTTGCCAGTGTGAGTATTTATCCCCAGCAACAATAATGCCTGTTGCCAGTGTTAGTAATTCTCCCCAGCAACAATAAAGCCTGTTGTCAGCGTGAGTAATTATCCTCAGCAACAATAATGCCTGTTGCCAGAGTGAGTAATTATCCCCAACAACAATAATGCCTGTTGCCAGTATGAGTAATTATCCCCAGCAACAATACTACCTGTTGTCACTGTGAGTAATTATCCCCAGCAACAATAATGCCTGTTGCTAGTATGAGTAATTATCCCCAGCAGCAATAATGCCTGTTGTAAATGTGAGTAATTATCCCCAGCAACAATAATGCGTGTTGCCAGTGTGAGTATTTATCCTCAGCAACAATAATGCCTGTTGACAGTGTGAGTAATTATCCCTAGCAACAATAATGCCTGTTGCCAGAGTGAGTAATTATCCCCAACAAAAATAATGCCTGTTGCCAGTATGAGTAATTAACCCCAGCAGCAATAATGCCTGCAGTCAGTGTGAGTAATTATCCCCAACAACAATAATGCCTGTTTTCAGTGTGAAAAATTATCCCCAGCAACAATAATGCCTGTTGTCAGTGTGAGTAATTATCCCCAACAACAATAATGCCAGTTGTCAGTGTGAGTAACTACTATCAGCATCAATAATGCCGGTTGTCAGTGTGAGTAATTATACCCAGCAACTATAATATCTCTTGTCTGAGTGAGTCATTATCCCCAACAACAATAATGCCTGTTGAAAGCGTGAATAATTATCCCCAACAACAGTAATGCCTGTTGCCAATGAGAGTAATTGTCCCCATCAGCAATAATGCCTGCTGCCAGTGTGAGTAAGTATGCGCAGCAACAATAATGCCTGTTGCCAGTGTGAGTAATTATACAAAACAACAATAATGACTGTTGTCAGTGTGAGTAATTATCCCCAGCAACAATAATGCCTGTTGTCAGTGTGAGTAATTACCCCCAACAACAATAATGCCAGTTGTCAGTTTGAGTAATTATCCCCAGCAACAATAATGCCTGTTGCCAGTATGAGTAATTATCCCCAGCAGCAATAATGCCTGCTGCCAGTGAGAGTAAATATCCCCTGCAACAATAACGCCTGTTGTCAGTGTGAGTAATTATCCCCAGCAACAATAATGCCTGCTGCCAGTGAGATTAATTATGCCCTTCAACAAAAATGCATGTTGTCAGTGTGAGTAATTATCCCCAACAACATTAATGCCTGTTGTCAGTATGAGTAATTATCCCAAACAACAATAATGACTGTTGTCAGTGTGAGTAATTATCCCCAGCAACATTAATGCCGGTTGCCAGTGTGAGAATGTATCCTCAGCAAAAATAATGCTGTTGTCAGTGTGAGACTTTATCCCCAACAACAATAATGCCTGTTGCCAGTGTTAGTAATTCTCCCAAGCAACAATAAGGCCTGTTGTCAGCTTGAGTAATTATCCCCAGCAACAATAATTCCGGTTGTTAGTGTGAGTAATTATCTCCAGAAAAAATTAGGCCTGCAGTCAGTGTGAGTAATTATCCCCAGCAGCAATAATGTCGGTTGTCAGTGTGAGTAACTATCTCCAGCAACAATAATGCCTGTTGTCAGTGTGAGTTACTGACCCCAGCAACAATAATGCATCTTGTCAGTCTGAGTAATTAAACACAGCAACAAAAATGCCTGATGCCAGAGTGAGTAATGTTCCCCAGCACAAGTAATGCCTGTTGACCGTGTGTGTTCTTATCCCCCCAAAGAATGCCTGTTACCAGTGTGAGTAATTGTTCACAGCAACAACAGTGCCTGTTGTCAGTGTTAGTAATTCTCCCCCGCAACAATAAGGCCTGTTGTCAGTGTGAATAATTATCCCCAGCAACAATAATGCCTGTTGTCACTGTGAGTAATTATCCGCAGCAACAATAATTCCGGTTGTTAGTGTGAGTAATTATCTCCAGCAACAATGAGGCCTGCAGTCAGTGTGAGTAATTAGCCCAGCAGCAATAATGCCTGTTGTCAGTGTGAGTAATTATCCCCAGCAACAATAATGCCGGTTGCAAGTGTGTGTAATTATCCCCAGCAACAATAATGCCTGTTGTCAGTGTGAGGAATTATCTCCAGCAACAATAATG
>NW_025183509.1:0-2659 GCF_004010195.1 Chiloscyllium plagiosum | reverse complement strand
TGTAGCACCTGATGAAGGGCTTTTGCCCGAAACGCCGATTATCCTGCTCCTCGAATGCTGCCTGACCTGCTGTGCTTTTCCAGCACCACACTCTCGACTCTAATCTCCAGAATCTGCAGCCCTTACTTTCACCTGTACCTCCTGTTCCCTATCTGACAGACCTGAGCTCTGCTGCCTAGGTCCTTGAGGTACTTATTGCTGAAAAATGATCTCTTCTGTATTTTACTTCTTCTGAAAGAATCCATGCCTCTCCCTTTGAGAAATGGACTGCTCTGTGGGATTTTCACTTCTTTTGAAATGCTCATGCCACAATAGTTTAGTTTTTTTCTTTGCTCCAATGTTGGCAGCTGATCCTTCAGCTGTTCAGGAGCTCCCATCCCAAAGCTTTTCCATCTTTGAACTTCTTTCCTTTTCTTCTTTTCTGTAAATCCAGGATTTGACCAAACCTTTGATCGCTCTTCATGATATCTTCTTATTTGATTCAGTGTGAGGTTTCATTTGACAATGCACCTATGAAGCCATTTTACAGAATCACAAAATTGTTGAGATACTGAAGAGTGCTATTTTGATCATTACACTAGCTCTGTATGTATTGTGACTAAGTGTCATTCTCTCCTTTTCCTTTGTACACTATTTCTATTTAAATCATTATCCAACGCTCTTTTGAATACACTGACTGAATCTGCTTCCACTTCATATCCAGGCGGTCCTTTTTCAGGTATCACAATGCTGGTCTGGTACAACGTTACTTTGCCCTTGAGTTCTTTTTTCAGAGAGGGGGCAATTGGCCAGGCTCCATCATGTCTGAAGTTTGAATGGTTCATTGGGGCCTTGTTGTTTATCCAAACAGATAGTACTTCAGACCAAAAGCTTGATAGGTTTTTTGAAAAACTGGTATAGTCAAGGGGGTGTATAGCATCATTAAGTCATGGTTGGATAAGATAAGTTTTCTGTTCTTTGTGTTTCATTCTGTATTTTTGTAAATAAATTTTGTTTGTTTAAAGCATGGCAGTTGACCCAGCTAATTTACTCCAAGAAAATCCACTATGTACCTAGCTAAACAAATAGCAAAGTTACAGATGGGGCTACCTGCTTAAAAATGTTTTGAGGCATCTGGTCTAGTCCATAACACAGGCCTGAGTCACGCAGTGTGTGAAAAAGATTCTTCCCACATTTTATTTTCTCATTTTGCAATTCACTTGCCCTTTTGTTCTTGGTCTTTGAATAAGCAGGAACAGTTTCTCTCCATCTCCCATCCCCACCCAGTCCTCTCACGAATTTGAAAACTTGAATCAAGTCTCCTCACAGCCTTTTCCTATCCAAAAACAGTCCTAACCTTTCCAAACTATTTTCATAACAGAAGTTTCACATCTCTCAAACTATTCTTGTAAACCTCTTCTGCACTCTCTTTAATATATTTACATACTACTCAAAGTGTAGCATCTAGAACTAATCTATTTCAACTAAGGGTTAATTAGTGTCTTATACAGATTCAGCATAAAGCCCTTGCTCCTGTATTCTATATCCATATTTTAAAAAATGATATTGTATATTTTATCAACCACACTCTTCCCTGTCCTGCCCACTTAAAAGAGTTATGTACATAAACACCCAGTGCGCTCTGCTCTTTTACAACCTGTAAAGTACCCTTTATTTATTACTGTTCTCCTTGTTCCTTCCTTAAAAATGTACCAACCTGCCCAATTCACCCACTTGTCAATGATTTTTTTAAAAATTTCTACACTGTCCTCTCCACAGTTTACAATACTTCCAATTGTTGTCTCATCTGCATATTTTGAACATATTTCCTGCACTCCAAGATCTAGATCACTAATATAAATTTGAAAAAACAAGGAATTCCAATACAAACCTTTGTCCAGCCCTAAAAATGTCTATTAATTAATTATAGAACATAGAACATTGCAGCGCAGTACAGGCCCTTCGGCCCTTGATGTTGCACCGCCCTGTCATACTAATCTGAAGCCCATCCCACCTACACTATTCCATGTACGTCCATATGCCTGTCCAATGACGACTTAAATGCACTTAAACTTAGCAAATCTACTAATGTTGCAGGCAAAGCATTCCATACCCTTACTACACTGAGTAAAGAAACTACCTCTGACATCTGTCTTATACCTATCTCCCCTCACTTTAAAGTTGTGTCCTATCGTGTTTGCCGTCCCCATACTTGGAAAAAGTCTCTCCCTGTCCACCCTATCTAATCCTCTGATTATCTTATATGTCTCAATTAAGTCACCTCTCAACCTTCTTCTCTCTAACGAGAACAGCCTCAAGGTTCTCAGCCTTTCCTGTAAGACATTCCTTCCCTACAGGCAACATCCTAGTAATCTCCTCTGCACCCTTTCCAAAGCTTTCACATCCTTCTTATAATGCGGTGACCAGAACTGCACACAATACTCCAAGTGTGGCAGTACCAGAGCTTTGTACAGCTGCAGCATAACCTCTTGGTTCCAGAACTCAATCCCTCTACTAATAAAGGCCAAAACTCTGTATGCCTTCTTAACAGCCCTGTCAATCTGGGTGGCAACTTCCAGGGATCTGTGTACATGGACACCGAAATCTCTCTGCTCATCTGCACTCCCAAGAATCTTACCATTAGCCTAGTACTTTGTATTCCGATTACTCTGTCCAAAGT
>NW_025183508.1:0-2659 GCF_004010195.1 Chiloscyllium plagiosum | reverse complement strand
TAAACAGTACAATAACTGCTACCCACAAAGGTCAGTAATAAATAATACAATAACTGCTACCCACACAGGTCAGTAATAAACAGTACAATAGCTGCTACCCACTCAGACCAGTCATAAACAGTACATTATCTGCTACCCACGCAGATCAGTAATAAACAGCACAATAGCTGCTACCCACACAGGTCAGTAATAAACAATACAATAACTGCGACCCAAACAGATCAGTAATAAACAATACAATAAATGTTACCCACACAGGTCTGTAATAAACAGTGCAATAACTGCTACCCACTCAGATCAGTAATAAACAGTACGATAACTGCTACCCACGCAGGTCAGTAATAAACAGTACAATAAATACTACCCACTCAGATCAGTAATAAACAGTACGATAACTGCTACCCACGAATGTCAGTAATAAACTGCTACCCACGAAGGTCAGTAATACACAATACAATAACTGCCACCCACGAACGACAGTAATAAACAGTGCAATGACTGCTAAACACGAACGACAGTAATAGACAGTGAAATAACTGCTACCCATGCATGTCAGTAATATACAGTAGAATAACCGCTACACACAAAGGTCAGTAATAAACAGTACAATAATTGTGACCCAATCAGATCAGTAATAAACAGTACAATAACTTCTACCCACACAGGTCAGTAATAAACAGTACAGTAAAAGCTACACACACAGGTCAGTAATAAACAGTACAATAACTGCTAACCACAAAGGTCAGTAATAAATAAGACAATAACTGCTACCCACACAGGTCAGTAATAAACAGTACAATAACTGCTACCCACTCAGATCAGTCATAAACAGTACATTATCTGCTACCCATGCAGATCAGTAATAAACAGCACAATAGCTGCTACCCACACAGGTCAGTAATAAACAATACAATAACAGCGACCCAAACAGATCTGTAATAAACAAGACAATAACTGCGACCCACGCAGATCAGTAATAAACAGTGCAATAACTGCTACCCAATCAGATCAGTAATAAACCGCACAATAACAGCTACCCACTCAGATCAGTCATAAACAGTACAATAACTGCTACCCACGCAGGTCAGTAATAAACAGTACAATAACTGAGACCCACTCAGATCAGTAACAAACAGTACAATAACTGCTACCCACATATGTCAGTAATAAACAGGACAATAACTGCGACCCACTCAGATCAGTAATAAACAGTACAATAACTGCTACCCAAGCAGGTCAGTAATAAACAGTACTATACCTGCGACCCACACAGATCAGTAATAAACAGTGCAATAACTGCTACCCAAGCAGGTCAGTAATAAACAGTACTATACCTGCGACCCACGCAGTTCAGTAATAAACTGCTCCCAGTCAGGTCAGTAACAAACAATACAATAACTGCTACCCACGCAGGTCAGTAATAAACAGTACAATAACTGCTACCCTCACCGGTCAGTCTTAAATAGTACAATAACTGCTACCCACGCGGGTCAGTAATAAACAGAGAAATAACTGCTACCCACGCTGATCAGTAATAAACAGTACTATAACTGCTACCCACACAGGTCAGTAACAAACTGCTAACCACTCAGGTAAGTAATAAACAGTACAATAACTGCTACCAAGGCAGGTCAGTAATAAGCAGTACAATAACTGCCACCCACGTTAGTCAGTACTAAACAGTACTATAACTGCTACCCACGCAGGACAGTAAAAAACTGCTTCCCAGACTGGTCAGTAGTAAACGGTACAATACCCGCTACCGACGCAGGTCAGTAATGAACAGTACAATGACAGCTACCCATTCAGATCAGTAATAAACAGGATAATAACTGCTACCCACGCAGGTCAGTAATAAACAGTACAATAACTGCTACCCACGCTGATCAGTAATAAACTGCTACCCATTCAGGTTAGTAATAAACAGTACAATTATTGCTACCCACTCAGGTCATTAATAAACTGCTACCCACTCAGGTCAGTAATAAACAGAACAATAACTGCTACACACGAAGGCCAGTAATAAACAGTACAATAACCACATGTCAGTAATAAACTGCTACCCACTCAGGTTAGTAATAATGAAGACAATAACAGCTACCCATGAAGGTCAGTAATAAACTGTCATCCACTCAGGTCAGTAATAAACAGGACAATAACTGCTACCCCTCAGGTTATTAATAAACAGTAAAATAACTACAACCCACTCAAGTCAGTAATAAACAGGACAATAACTACTACCCACGCAGATCAGTAAAAAACTGCTACCCACTCAGGTTAGTAAAAAACAGTTCAGTAACGGCTACACACTCAGGTCAGTCATAAACAGTGCAATAACTGCATCCCACGCAGGTCAGTAATAAACAGTGCAATAACTGCAACCCACACCGGTCAATAATAAACAATACAATAACGGCTACCCACGCAGGTCAGTAATAAACTGTAATAAACTGATACCCCCCACTCAGGTCAGTGATAAACAGTACAATAACTGCTACCCACACAGGTCAGTAATAAACAGCACAATAACTGCTACCCACTCAGATCAGTAATAAACAGTACAATAACTGCTATCCACACAGGTCAGTAATAAACAGCACAATAACTGCTATCCACACAGGTCACTAATAAACAGTACAATAACTGCTATCCACACAGG
>NW_025183507.1:1532-2659 GCF_004010195.1 Chiloscyllium plagiosum | reverse complement strand
GTTCAAGGTCTATATGTTCCTATGAGGGTAAAAGGCAAGGTTGGTAGGAAGTGGGAACCTCAGATGTCAGGAGATATTGAGGCTTTGACCAGCAAAAAGAAGGTGTGGCTCAGGTCCAGGCAGCTGGGATCGAGGGAATCCTTGGAGGTGTACAGGGGATGCCCTAGTTTACTGAAGAAGGAAATCAGGAGGGCGAAAAGGGGGCACAAGATAGCTTTGGCTGAGAAGATTAGGGTGAATCCTAAGAGGTTCTTTAAGTATATTGAACTAAAAGGAATAACTAAATGAGAATATGACCCCTCAAGGTCCAAAGTGGACGTGCATGTCTAGAACCGTAGGAGATTTGCGACATTCTCAATGATTATTTCTCCTCTGCGTTTACCGTGGATAAATACATGAAGACTTGGGAGGTTAACAAACGTCGTGGTGTTATCTTGGGTTGAGTCAATATCATGGGAGAGAACGTGTTGGATGCATTAGAATGTATGAAGGTGGATGAATCTCCTCATCCTAAACAGATGCATCCAAGAATACTGCAAGAGGCTACAAAAGAAACTACGGGACCTGGTTGATATTTTTGCATCATCGGTAGCTACAGTTTAGGTTCCAGAATATTGGAGGGTAACAAATGTTGTGCCATTACTCAAGAAATGAAGCAAAGAAAAATCTGGGATCTATAGACCAGGAAACCTAACATATGTGGTAGGTCGGTTACTTGAGAAGACTCTGAGGGATAAGATATATGTGCATTTGGAAAGATAGGGTTTGTTTAGAAATTTTTTTTTTCAGATTCCCTACAGTATGGAAACAGACCATTTGGCCCAACAAGGCCACACCGATGCTCCGTACAGTAACCCACCCAGTCCCATTCCCCTAC
This sequence comes from Chiloscyllium plagiosum, assembly GCF_004010195.1. Lineage (NCBI taxonomy): Eukaryota > Metazoa > Chordata > Chondrichthyes > Orectolobiformes > Hemiscylliidae > Chiloscyllium > Chiloscyllium plagiosum. The sequence goes on along the minus strand of NW_025183507.1, from coordinate 1,782 downwards.
ACTATATTTACCCCTGACGAATGCACGTAACACTATGGGTAACTTAGCACGGCCAATTCACCTGACCTATGCATCTTTGGATTATGGAAGGAAAATGGAGCACCCAGAGGAAACACACACAAACACAGTGAGAATGTGCAAACTCCACACAGAGAGTCACCCGAAGCTGGAACCAAACCCGGATCCATGGCATTATGAGGCAGCAGTATTAGCCACTGAACCACCATGCCAACCTTGCTTTTTTTCAACA
>NW_025183507.1:0-1196 GCF_004010195.1 Chiloscyllium plagiosum | reverse complement strand
AGACATTGCAGCAGGACCTTGATCAAACTGGAGAAGTGGGCAGAGGAATATTTTGGTAACATTGGATTAATGTAGGAGTTTGATGGTGATTGGTGTGACCTTAAGGAGTGTAGGTGAGCGGAGGGACCATTCTCTGAAAGTGGGGTCATAGTTAGACATGGTAGTGAAGAAGGCTTTTGCCACACTAGCATGCATCAGTCAGTACATGGAGGAGAGCAGTTGAGAAGTTATGTTGCAGTTACACAGGATGTTGGTGAGGCTGCACTTGGAGTGTTGTGTTCAGTTTTAGTCACATTGCGATCTGAAGGATGTTTTAATTTGGAATATGTGCAGATAGAATTTACAAAAATGTTGCCAGGACTAAACAGTATGAATTATAGGGAGAGGTTGGACAAGCGAGGGCATTTTTCTTTAGAGCATAGGAGACTGAAAGGGATCTTATATAGTTTGCATGGATAGGGTGAATGGACCCAGCCTTTTTTTGCCTAGAGTTGGGGAATCAGTTTAAGGTGAGAGGGGGAAGAATAAAATGGAAACAGATGAAAACTGTTTTACACAGGGAGTAGTACACAAAGCTGCCAACGGAAGTGGTTGAAGCATTTATATTAAGGATGTGTAAACGGCATTTGGGCAAATACATGGACAGGGAAGGACAAGAATGCTATGGGCCAAGTGCTGGGAATGAGTGGAAGGTTTGTGAAGGTTTGTATCTCAGGTTGAAGTTTAGGGTGTAGGTTTGCTCGCCGAGCTGTCGGTTTGATATCCAGACGTTTCATTACCTGGTTAGGTAACATCATCAGTGGCGACCTCCAAGTGAAGCGAAGCTGTTGTCTCCTGCTTTCTATTTATATCTTTCTCCTGGATGGGTTTGCTGGAGTTTGTGGTAATGTCATTTCCTGTTCGTTTTCTGAGGGGTTGATAGATGGCATCTAGATCTATGTGTTTGTTTATGGCGTTGTGGTTGGAGTGTCAGGCTTCAAGGAATTCTCTGGCGTGCCCCAGGATAGATGTGTTGTCCCAGTCGAATTGGTGGTTTTTTTCATCCGTGTGTAGGGCTACGAGGGAGAGAGGATCGTGTCTTTTTGTGGCTAGATGGTGTTCGTATATCCTGCTTGTAAGTGTATAACTTTCTTCTTGCTGTGGTTCTGTTCGTCGAGCTGGACGTTTTTGTTGCAAACGTTTCGTCCCCTGTCTAG
>NW_025183506.1:0-2659 GCF_004010195.1 Chiloscyllium plagiosum | reverse complement strand
TTGATGGGAAACATATAGATTAAAAAAATCGATACAATCCATAGCACAGCCAAAGAGGCCTCATGATCCACAATGTCAGGATGGGAAAAACATACACCAAACCAACTCTGCAGCCTTGCACATCTTTGCATTCCAAGTGTCCATCTACATATATGCTTCTCAATTGACTTTCTCAAACTTTGCAAACGTTATAGAAAAAGGGATTTCACTGTACTTTCGTCATATGTTTGCTTACATTATTCAGTATAACAATTATAGTTATAAAAAAAGCATTTGGAATCTTTTGAGACACCAAGTGTCCCCGCGGTCATGCTTGTCTGCTAATTAAATGCTCGTGACTGTCATTCTTCAGAGTGTTGGAGGACGCAATTCAAACCAGAAAGCATTGGAAATACAGAGCAGTTCTGAAATTGCATTAGGGTGGGAAAGGGAATTACTATTTTGCTTTGGATATGCTTCCTCTTCCTAAACTTGATAGTAATGATTTGCGGACTCCAGCATATTTTTCCGTCAGTTCAATACAGAGAGATTATCACGAGGGTGTAGGCGACTTCACTCAGAAAGTGCATCAATCAATGGACAACATAAGAAAAATATACTACACCATATTGGCTATCATTGGTGTTCCAAGTAAGTGATTGTAAACTTTTCCAATGTTATAGATCTGAGGGTTCTTTTCTCCCAGTTAGTTGTACAATTGGTTTACAGTACACATTCATGCCAACAGCGAATGTTCAGTTCCATGAAACTTGCCATGTTGGTCCTTATTCTCAAGTTCTCCCCTTGACTGAAGTTTGGTACTATTAGGCTGAAGCAACCACTTGTGACCTTTGAATGCAATGGCGTAAGGTCTTTTGAGATTTTGGTGATGTTCATTACTTACGTGTGAGGGATCTGCATGCAGATTTCACGCTTTCACCACAGTATTAGACATATTTCTTCGGTTATGAATTATCATTTAAAATTTTAAAATCAAATGGTAATTTCTGTAATTCAGAAGACTTGATTGGCTTCTCAGTATTCATTCCATTGGGTGATCAATAGTTAGAAATGTATTTGCAGATCAGGCCGTCGAGTACTTCGTAAAAAATGTCTACACTTTCCGATTCCGGGTATTTATAATCTCACGAATTGGTTAATTCTGTTCCATGTTATGAATGGTGGATCACTTTGCAGAATGGTCTACTTTCTGTTCGTCCATTTAGATTACTGCTCATCTAAGCTTATCCCTTCATAAATCAATGTGCAATAACCTAGAGCACAAAGAGGAGCTATGCCCAATGGAAATTTGATGTCAAAACAAAAGGACACCAGCAACACCAACATAAAATAATCTCATGGACACACTGAACAGGTCTGGCTGCATCTGTATTAAGGTTAATCATGTGTAAGCAAATAAATCAACGTGGAAATTGGATTTATGCTCATTACCTGGTGCAAGTTTGGGAAATTGAAAGAATTAAATAGAAAAGTGAGAAAAAGAGAGAAAGAGAAGCATCACTGATAAGAGGAGCGGGAATAAAATGTTTTATTCGTGAGCCGAGAATCAGATGTACAGTCACGGAGACCTAGCGCATATAAAAAGGCTATTTGTCCCATCATATCAGTGCCACACAGCAACAACTTTCTCACTCCTCTAATCCCATTTTCTTGCCATTAGCCAAGAGACCACGAGCAAAAATATGTAAATATATGAAAATAGCCCACTGTGCTGCCAAAAAAAAAACGCCATTGAAAAGCAGACATGATGTTGTGGACATGGGAAATCAACATGAAGGAGATGCAACAAAATCACGCAAAACAGAATACGTCAGAAAAGCACGGCAAGTCTTGCAGAATCTGTACAGACAAATCACAGTTAATGTTTCTGATTCAGTAACACTGACTCGGAACTAATCTAAGGAGAGTCTGTGCTCCTTCTCCTAACCTCACATGACTTCACACCTTAAGACCAATCCAGCACCCCAAAGTGGATCTTTCCCACATAAGTTGCAGTGCTTGCCTATCAACCTCGTCCCTCATCTTCCATCTATCTATATTACAGCCTTGAGTACTTAATATTCGGTTTGACAATTTATGAATATGAATTCAGACCTGCATGCACAGAGTATCTATCTCCTTCTCGCCTATCAGGAGAAATCCCCTCACATTTTTTCCCTGCCGCTTTCGGCAACATCTCCATGCAATGTATGAAATGAATCCATACAGTTTGGAAACAGACCATTTCAATTACAATTCTTTATTTTTTTTGCAGTAAACCTGGTGGCAATTGCTATCCTAACCCGGGGAATGTGTGGCCTCTCAACCTGCACCACTCGCTACCTGGTAGCCATGGCAGCAGCTGATCTAATGGTCATCATTGTAGAAGTCGTGCTGAGGCAATTCAGGTATTATTATTTCCCATTATGTTTTCTCGACATCACTCCAGTGTGCAGTGTGACCTGTTTCTTGGCTCGTTCAGCTGCTGATTGTTCCGTCTGGTATACTGTGACTTTTACGTTTGATCGATTTGTCCTCATTTGTTGCCAAAATCTGAAAACAAAATATTGCACCAGGAAAACTGCAGGCGTGGTTTTAGCTACAACCAGCCTTCTGCTTTGTTCCAAAAACGTTCCATTCTACTGTTCATATGAACCTGGAATGATCATTGACAACGTAC
>NW_025183505.1:1409-2659 GCF_004010195.1 Chiloscyllium plagiosum | reverse complement strand
TTTTTGGAACGGTTTGAAGATGATCCTTATGGATGTAAGCAATGAGGAGCCAATGGATAACGTATCGTTGAATAATCAGGAGGATCTTTTTTCACATCTCTCCCACTAACATCATAAAAAATGTTAAAGTTAAAGGAATTGGGAAGAACGCATGCAAATAAGAAACGAAAAAAATAGGTTTACATTCACGTGAATGTAATTAGAATATAGAAGATGTCGTGCACCAGCTGCATATAATCTTGCTGAGAATAAACTTAGAGTATTGTGTACCGCTTGGAGTCCCAATCTAAGATTGAATATACTGACTACAGAGGAACTGCTGAAAAATGTGTTGCTGGAAAAGCGCAGCAGGTCAGGCAGCATCCAAGGAACAGGAGAGTCGACGTTTCGGGCATAAGCCCTTCTTCCGGAATGAGGAAAATGTGTCCGACAGGCGAAGATAAAAGGTAGGGAAGAGGGACGTGGGGGAGGAGCGTTGAAAATGCGATTGGTGGAAGGAGGTCCAGGGGAGGGTGATAGGCCGGAGTGGGGTGGGGGCGGAGAGGTCAGGAAGAAGATTGCAGGTTAGGAAGGCGGTGCTGAGTTCGACGGATTTGACCGAGACAAGGTGGGTGGAGGGGAAATGTGGAAGCTGCAGAAATCGGAGTTCATCCCCTGTGGTTGGAGGGTTCTAGGCGGAAGATGAGGCGATCCTCCTCCAACCAGTGTTGGGCTACGGGGTGGTTGGGTTGGTTGGTCCGGGTGTCCCAGAGGTGTTCTCTGAAACGTTCCGCAAGTAGGCGGCCTGTCTCCCCAATATAGAGGAGGCCACATCGGGTGCAGCGGATGCAATAGATGACGTGTGTGGAGGTGCAGGTGAATTTGGGGCGGATATGGAAGTATCCCTTGGGGCCTTGGAGGGAATTGAAGGGGGAAGTGTGGGCGCAAGTTTTGCATTTCTTGCGGTTGCAGGGGAAGGTGCCAGGATTGGAGGTTGGGTTGGTGGGGGGTGTGGAACTGACGAGGGAGTCACGGAGGGAATGGTCTTTACGGAACGCTGAAAGAGGAGGGGAAGGAAATATATCCCTGGTGGTGGGCTCCGTTTGGAGGTGGCGGAAATGACGGCGGATGAGATGTGAGAAGTATGAAAAAACAGTGCGGGTTCCTTCTCGTTTGAAACCAGAGAATTGAGAATGGGAAACAGGGAAATGTCAGAACTATCAATCCACTACTTTAGTTCTGTCTTCACAGAACTTTCTGACAATGCCAGG
>NW_025183505.1:0-810 GCF_004010195.1 Chiloscyllium plagiosum | reverse complement strand
CCACAAGAGGGAAAAGCCATATTTGACTACAGCCTTACTAATCTGCCAGTTGCAGAAGTATCTGTCCATGACATTATCGGTAAGAGTGACCACTGCATAGTCATTGTGGAGATAAAGTCACTCTTGCACATTGAGAATAACCTCCACCATGTTAGGTGGCACTATCACCGTGCTAACTGGGACAGTCTTCGAACAGATCTATCTGAGTTTCCATAACGTGTTGTGGGTCATCAAGAGCAGCAGAATTGTACTCCTGCATAACCTCATGGCCTGGCATATCCTCCTCACAACAATTACCTACAAACCAGAGGATCAACCTTGGTTCAATGGAGTGTGCAGGGGGGCAGGAGCAGCACCGGGCATACCTGACAATGAGGTGTCAGCCTGGTGAAGTCACCAAACAGGACTACGTGTGCGCCAGACATCATAAGCAGTAAGTGATAGACAGAGCTAAGCAACGGATCAGATCTAAGCTCTGCAGTCCTTCTACTTCTAGTTGAGGATAGTTATGGACAATTAAATAAGTCATTGGAGGAGGAGATTCCCCAAGTATCCCCATCCTTAATGATGGAAAAGCCCAGCACTTCAGTGTATAAGATAAGGCTGATGCATTCACAATAATCTTCAGTCAGAAGTGCTGAATGGATGATGCACCTCAGCCTCCTCCAGTGGTCCTCAGCAATTCAATTACCAGCCATCAGCCAATTTGATTCACTCCACGCGATATCCAGAATCAGTTGGAGACACTGGATACCCCAGAGGGTACATACCCTGACGACATTCTGTCAATAGTACGGAAACGTTGTTCTC
>NW_025183504.1:0-2659 GCF_004010195.1 Chiloscyllium plagiosum | reverse complement strand
ACGCTCGAGGTAAGGCTTTAAAGATTCAAATCAATGACTTACCTCTCCTCGACAGGCCCGGTCCATGCTCCTGCCCTTCGAACCGCTGATACTGCTGCTTCTGCTGCTGCTCAATAACAGAAATATGTACTGGTTGAGCAGAGGATTTAGGAAGACCAAGAAATTGAATAGTTGAAACAGAAATATCTTGATATTTTCCCCGACCATCCACTATTATAAGTTACAGGACGAAGTGAAAACTAAAGAGCTTCAGTTAGCGGATACCCTGTTTGACGTAATGGTGCAGGAAAAAAACTGAACAGGCAGAGGGTCAGATAAAAGTGTTTCGTCCTGAAAGGCGAAAGGACTTGAAACAGCTAGATAAAACAATAAGATAGATATATCCGTATGCCGACTCTGAAAAGGCGCAGAGAATATTCTGGACAGTTGGTGTTGAAAGTAAAATGTGCACAGTCTTGAAATGTTACCCGTGGCATATAAACTACTGCAGGAGATCATCAAGGGTTTCGAAAGAGTCGGGACAAGATACGAAAAAAGTTTTTATTGACCTGGAATGTACAATCATATTGTTACATTTTGCAATATATGTCATGCATGCCAAATGTTAGGTATGCCACAGGCGGTAATAAAACTACCATGTTTGTTCCCAATTTCCGCATTTGAAGAACCTTTCACGCGGGTTATAATTAATTGCATCGATTCAATCCCAAGAACGATAATTGGGAACCAGTACTTATTAACCATAAAGGAGATCTCTTCCAGATTTCCGGAAGCAATTCCATTACGGAGTATCAATGCAAAAAGGGTAGTAGATGAGTTAATAGCTTTCTTCACACGGTATGGGTTACCCAGACATGTTCGGTCAGACCAAGGGTCAAATTTTACTTCTCGACTATTTAAGCAGGTTATGTATAACTGAGGTACACAGCACTGTAATTCCATTGCGTATATCATCCTGAATCCCAGGGAGCTTTATAAAGGTGACATTAGACCTTGAAGAACATGTTGAGATCATACTGTCAGGATTATCCAAATAATTAGGATAAATGTATCATATTCGTATGGCTTGCCATTAGAGGTGCCCCAGATGAATCTAATCAGTTTACGCTATTTGAGTTAATTTTCGATGATGATGTGACAGGCCCTTTGAAATTAATTGAAGAAAAATTGACAACCAAAACCGGAGATCTCACACTTAAGTTATGTATTGGAGTTGAGGGAGAGACTAAATTGAGGTGATGAGTTAGCTAAATAGCATCAAAATAGGGCACATTATAGAATGAAGCAGGTAGAAATAAAAACTCTGCGATATTGATGTGTTCCTAAGGGGCTGATGTGTCAGTACTGTTACCAATGATAGAAGATCCCTTCAAAGCCAGGTTTAGTGGTCCCTATCAAACTGAGACAAAGTTGTTTCAGGTGAACTATTTAGTAAGGATGCCAGATAGGAAACAAAGCTGTCGAGTGTGTCATGAGAACATGTTGAAACCATATTACAATAGAGAGAAACTGGTATTAGTTACTGACCCGCAGAGCGAGGAATCAAATCCAGATGATATTGATTTGAGACGCCTCAAAATAGATTAAAAAATGAAGATGTCTTTGACAATTGGGATGGATTAGTAAGCTATCTGTCTCAGAAGCATACAACGGAGTTGAAAGATTGTCACTGCAATACAAGGACACATGCAACAATCGGATGAAGTCTAATGCTATTGTACATGAAGTAGACGAAGCGAATACTGCTCCGACAAAACAACAACCCAATCAGCTTAATAGCCTAAAAGCCAGACAGATCAAGATGGAGGTGGAGGTCATGCTCAGCGAGAACATCATCAAACAAAGCTACACCGAGTGGAGTTCACCGATCGTCTTCCTTCCCAAGCCGAATAGGACTCAATAATTCTGCCTGGAATAAAATCGTTTCAAAATTTGTTACTGGCAGGTACATTTATCAGAGATGGTGAAAGAAATTTCTGCATTTGAAACCCCAAGTGAGCTATATCAGTTCAAAGTGATGCACTTTGGAATGAAGAACGCGCCCTCACATGCAAAACGACTCATGAACAGAGTTGTGGATGGGTTAACAAATTAGTCAGTCTATTTCGACGATGTAGTGATCTTTAGTCAGTACTGGAAAGATCACATGGTACAGTTGGCAGAGCTCTTTGAACGACTACGAGAAGTAAAAATTGAATTCGTGAAAGCAGAGGTGGCGTTCTTGGAACATTACATCGGTCGTGGAAGGTTAACTGGACCGAATGCAAAAAAGAAGGCCATCGAGAAGTATCCACGAATAACCTCGAAGAAAGGTGCTATGATTCTTCGGACCCCACGGATGCTATCAGAAGTTTTTTTTTCAATCTTCGGCAGTGTAGCTACAGAGTTAACCAATTTACTGAAGAGGAACACCAAACTTCGGAAGACAGAACAATGCCAGGAGACAATAGACCATTAAAAAAATTGATATTAACAACTGACACATGTTTAGCTGCACCAAACCTGCCAAAAAACTATGAAGTCGTCATCGATGCTTAGTGACGTTGGAGTTGGCGCAGTCACCTCCAGGAAGATGAGGATGAGATTGAACTAAAAGTTGGCTCCTTTTCAAAGCAGGTCAACATCGATAAGTGGAAATGCACCATAATCGAAAAGGAAC
>NW_025183503.1:1290-2659 GCF_004010195.1 Chiloscyllium plagiosum | reverse complement strand
TCTGGGGAACAGAGCTTTGCCGTTCACCTTATCTAACGCCTGGTGTTTACATCAACCCTCTGTCAGGTTGGACAAAAACAAAACCCCCCCATCAGCCTTTGACGTTCGAGGGTGAAAAGCCCCCAGCCTCAGCCTGATCACTCAAAAACTTTCCCGAGCGGGACGGGAGGATCGCTTTCGGTTGCACTACCAGAGGTGCCCCCTGAAACAAAAAGCCCAGGACAATTCCCAGGTTTTCCTTTTGAGCTCCCCTGTGGCCAGGATCGTGGGGCTGGGGGAGGAGGAGAGAGGGAGGAGATGCGCTGTGAGCTTTCAGCGGAAATTCCCCTGAGCTCATTCGGTAACAGTGATGCAACAGCATTCACTTTCTTAGTTAAATAAACCATAGGCACCTCACAGTCTATCTCTGACTCGCTCTGTGCGTGTGTGCGTGTGTCTCTCTCTCTCAGTCTCACAGGCAGAAATCCACTTCTGAAATTCTTTTAAGGGATGGCTGTTTTACTGAAGATCACACTATTTTGGCCCTTTGTCATCCACAATTTTGGTAAGTCTTTTAGGTAATGGTTTATTCAACTTCTCTCTCTCTCTCTCTCTCTCTCTCTGGGTTGGAACAGTAGTTGAATTTTTAATTTCTCTCATTATCGAATTTATTCCTGCCATCTGCAATGCTGGACTTTTTTTAAAAAAGTCCTTAAATCTTTCCTTCCTTAAGAATTTGTACTGCAGAATCTGCAGAGTGGGTATATCGTACCTGAGAAAGCATCATAAGTGGCGACTTGTAAACTTTTTACTGTGTGATAAAATGAATTCAATTCGCTTCACTCCTGAGTTATCTTCAACTACAGATGGAGTCGATTAGAGCCGCAGAGTGTGTGTGTGAGAGAGAGAGAGAGAACGGAGACAGAGAGAGTGAGGGAGATAGAGACAGAGACAGAGAGAGAGGGAGGGAGAGGCGGGGGAATGGATAGGAATTTGAGAGAGGCATGGAGCTGTCTGAACCCAGAGAGGGTCAGGGATCTTGAGGAGGGGGCTGATGGAGGGTATATACCTGGAGGAGGGTAGGTTTTCCATGGATTTGAAAGATTCCAGGCAGAGCGAGTTCCCAGTATGAGTTATATTACTCTAACAAACGGTGCTATTGTCTCTCTACAATTCCGGGAAATTGGTGACATTTTAAAGCTCTCTTATTTCCCCTCACCCTCACCCTCCTCCAAACTCTTACTGTACCTCACCCTCAGAGGCTCTCCCCCCTATAGCCCTGTCTCTCTCCTTCCACAACTCCCTCCCCTCCCAATCCACCCTCCCTCTCCCTCCCTCCCCTCCCTCACTCTCCCTCTCCCTCCCCTCCCAATCCACTCTCCCTCCCCTC
>NW_025183503.1:0-1070 GCF_004010195.1 Chiloscyllium plagiosum | reverse complement strand
ACCCCTCTCCCTCTTGGCCTCTGCCCTCTCACTCCCCAACACCCCCACATCCCCTAAATGCGAGACCCCATCTCCGAAGCAAATGAGAACAATCAGATTTGTAAGGATTCCACCCAGGAATCGGGGTGTGAGTCCCACCGCAGTCGAATAGCCCTTGGTTGGGCGCGTTACCGACAGCAGACCCTGAGCTATAATGTCACTCACGAACCTGTGTGTGTACGTGTAATGCCCACAGGTCGATATAAATCAGAGAAACTCACATCACCTTTCGCTAAGTTGACATTGGTAACCAAAACAGGACAAACGTAATTTCTGTTGGAAACAGTGTTTTATTCCTGAATCTCTACCCCCCCCATCCAACCGATCAAGAATGAAATGTGTTTCTATGTGTCTTTACTTCCACAGTGTCAGGGCAAAGGTTGTCAGGGAACACAGGCCTGAAGTGTTGCAAAATTCTCCTCCAAGCGCCATTCCAGAGAGGCCAGTACTCAAGATTGAGAAGTTATGAGACCTTGCCGAGTCATGGACACTGTCCACAGTATCTCCAGTAAGTACCGGGGTAGGGGGGAAACAGGTCTGACACTGTATAACACTGGGGTACAGTGCTGGTGGTGACAGGTCTGTCACAGTATAACACTGGGATACAGTACTGATGGGGACGGTCTGTCAGTGTATAACACTGGGATACAGTACTGATGGGGACGGTCTTTCACAGTATAACACTGGGATACAGTACTGATGGGGATGGTCTGTCAGTGTATAACACTGGGTTACAGTACTGGTGGGGATAGGTCTGTCACTGTTTAACAGTGGGATACAGTACTGGTGGGGACGGTCTGTCACTGTGTAACACGAGGGTACAGTACTGGTGGGGACAAGTCCGTCACTGTATAACACTGGGGTAGTGTATTGGTGGGGACAGGTCTGTCATTGTATAACACTGGGGTACAGTACTGGTGGGGACAGGTCTGTCACTGTGTAACACTGGGATACAGTATTGGTGGGGACAGGTCTATCACTGTATAACACTGGGTTATAGTACTGGTGGGGACAGGTCTGTCACTGTATAA
>NW_025183502.1:0-2659 GCF_004010195.1 Chiloscyllium plagiosum | reverse complement strand
AGAAACTAGTGAAGTCCAAGTTCATCCCCTGTAGTTGGAGGGTTCCCAGTCGGAAGATAAGACGCTCCTCCAGATGAGAATTATCCTTGGATTCTCTGGGAAGCCAGGAAGGAGATTGCTGAGCCTTTGGCTTTGATCTTAATGTCGTCATTGTCTACATGAATAGTGTCAGAAGGCTGGAGGAGAGCAAATGTTGTCCCCTTGTCCAAGAAGTAAAGTACAGACAACCCTGGTAATTAGAGAGCTGTGAGCCTCACTCCGATTTTGGGTGAAGTTTTGGAAAGGCTTGTAAGGGATAGGATTTATAATCATCTGGAGATGAATAAGTTGATGAGGGATAGTCAGCACGGTTTTGTGAAGGGTAGGTCGTACCTCACAAACCTTATTGAGTTCTTTAAGAAGGTGAACACAGAGGTGGATGAGGGTACAGCAGTTGATGTGGTGTATATGTATTTCAGTAAGGCATATGTAATGGTTCACCACGGAATGCTATTGCAGACAATACGGACGCATGGGATTGAGGGTGATTTAGTCGTTTGGATCAGAAATTGGTTCACTGAAAGAAGACAGAGAGTAGTGTTTGATGGTAAAGACTCATGGGAGTTCAAGTACTAGTGGGTACTGCCAGGATGTGTTTTGGGTCCACTGCTGCTTGTCACTTATATAAATGACCTGAATGAGGACATTGAAGGATGGGTTAGGAAATTTGCGGATAACACTAAAGTCAGTCGAGTTGTGGATAGTGACGAGAGATGTTGTCGGTTACAGAAAGGCATAGATGAGCTGCAGAGCTGAACGTTCACAAATTGAGTTTAATGCGGAAAACTGTGAGGTGATTCACTTTGGAATGAGTAACAGGAACAGAGAGTACTGGGCTTGTGGTAAGATTCTTGGTAGTGTAGATGAACAGAGTGATCTCTGTGCCCATGTACATAGATCCATGAAATTTGCCACCCAGGTTCAGAAGCTTGTTAAGAAGTCATTCAGTTTGTTAGCTTGGATTCGTAAAGAGATTGAGTTTCAGAACCGTGAGACAGCCGTACAAAATGCTGGTGCGGCCACATTTGGAGTGCTGTGCACAGTTCATGTCACTGCATTACAGGAAGGATGTGTTAGCTTTGGAAAGCGTTCAGAGGAGATTTACTAGGATGTTGACTGGTATGGAGGGAAAGTCTCATGGAGAAGGCTGCGGGAACAGAGGAGGCATTTGAGTCGAATTAATTGAGACATATAAGATAATCAGAGGTTTAGATCGGTTGTACAGTGAGAACCTTTTCCCGCGGATGGCGATGCCTAGCACGAGGGGAGATTGCTTTAAATTCAGGGGTGATAATTATAGGGCGGATGCCAGAGTACTCAGAGTAGTGGGGGCTTGGAATGCTTGGCCTGCATCACTAATGGACGCGCCAACATTAAGGGCATTTAAATGGTAATTGGATAGGTATATGGACAATAATGGAATAGTGTACGTTAGATGGGCTTCAGATTTGTTCCAACGGTTGGCGCAGCATTGAGGGCCGAAGGGCCTGCACTGCACTACCATGTTCTGAGTTCCAGAGGGCATGAATATGAGATGGGAGAGGAAAGACTTAAAAAGGATAGGAGAACATTTTCCACACAGAAGATGGTACAGATATGGAATGAGCTTCCAGGGGAAGTGGTAAAAAAATGTTCAATGACAACCTGCAAAAAATCATTTGGTCAGGTACTTGGAGAGAGAAGGTTTGAAGGGATATGGGTCAAATGCAGGTAAACGCGACTCGTTCAGGGACTCTGGCCAGCATGGACTAGTGAGACCGAAGGTTCTGTTTCTGTGCTGCATGATTCTATCTCCAGTTAGTGGAGGAGGAGACTACTGAGATAAGGAATGTTGTCGACACTGCAGCAAGTTACAGCCATAGGGATTGTAGTCTGGAATGCAGTACATTTCAAATATGTGGAGGGACTATAAGGAAGGGAGGAAATTACAGAGATAGGAGTTACAAATTATTGAAGACACTGGTCCATAATATAAGACATAGATACAGTGTTGCAAAGTAATAAGTCTTAGTACAACAGAACTTACAGTAGACGTGGTGATTGAGCCTGGGGTGTGTCTGTACTGTGCTCACCCTCCAGCACTGTTTCTATGTCATGTTCTGTTAACAGATGTTTGGGATCCTCTCATTTCTCTCTGCTCTGTGCACTGTGAGTCATCTTACCTTAGCGCAGGATTTATTGAAGGGTCCAGATCTCTCTTACCCTTGTCTCTCTGGCTGACCAACAATCTTCAATGTGGTGATGGACGAGACACCCAGCAGCTGGGAAATCTATTGAGTCAGGACCTTCCTGAGTATCTACAGGTGACAGAGAGATAGACAGAATACGAAAGTAGACTGATATAGTGAGGGTTACACATGGTGAATGGCACGGAGTCCCACAGAGATCTGGAAAATCCCAGTGTCCATCCCTGGCCTGTGCTTCCTTGTCTCTCTGAGGTGGAGAATTCAGTTAGCTCAGAACCTGGAGTAGCTGCAATACAGAGCGAGCGAGAGAGAACGATAGAGAGGGCTGAGGGTGTGTGAGAGAGATAAAGGGTGAGAGAACGAGAGACGGTGTGAGGGGGTGAGAGGGTGAGAGACAGAGTCTGATAGAGGCAGCAATTACACCCACACAGGGC
>NW_025183501.1:0-2659 GCF_004010195.1 Chiloscyllium plagiosum | reverse complement strand
ATGTGGGTGCAGGTTTTGCAAGTCCTGCGGTGGGAGGGGAATGTGCCGGGAGGGGAGGGTGGCTCATTGGAGGGCATGGACTTGACTAGGTAGTCGTGGAGGAAACAATCCTTGTGAAAAGTGGATAGTGGTGGGGAAGGAAATTTCTCCCTCGAGGTCAGTGTTACTCACACCTTTTACAAACCCACTGATTCCCACAGCTGTCTGGATTACACCTCCTCCCAGCCCACCTCTTGTGCAAATGTTATCCTGAATTCCCAATTCCTCCACCTCCATCGCATCTGCTCCCAAAGGACCAGTTCCACCACAGAACACACCAGATGTCCTCCTTCTTTAAAGACCGGAACTTCCCCTCCTTTCTGGTTGACGATGCCCTCAAACGCATCTCATCCATGTCCCGTACCTCCGCCCACGAATTCCACACCTCCAACCGCAACAAGATCCTCATCCTCCATCCCACCAAGCTCTGCATAAATCACATCATCCGATGGAAGTTTCGTCAACTCGAAACGGACCCCACCCCTATCCACTTTCTACCAAAACCGTTCGCTCCGTGACTACCTAGTCAAGTCCACGCCCTCCAATGATCCACCCTTTCCTCCTAGCACCTTGCCCTGTCACTGCAGGAACTGCAAAACCGGCACCCACATCTACCCCATTACCTCCGTCCAAGGCTCAAATGGAGGATTCCGCATCCATAAAAGTTTCACCTGCACTTCCACACATGTCATTTATTGTATCTGTTGCTCCAGATGTTGTCTCCTCTAAACTGGGGAGACTGGATGTCTTCTCGCAGACACTTCAAAAAATGTCTCGAGGACACCCGCAAGAATCAACCCCAGTGTGCCTTGGCCAAACATTTCAACTCCCCCTCCCACTCTCCCGAGGACATGCAGGTCCTGGGCCTCCTCCATCGCCACTGCCTCACCACCCGATGCTTGGAAGAAGAAAGCCTCATCTTTCGCATTGCGACCCTTCAACGCCATGGCATCAATTTGGACTTCACCAGTTTCCTTATTTCCCCTCCCCGACCTTTCTCCAGTTCCCAACTTCCAGCTCAACACAGTCCTCATGACGTGTCCCATCTATGCATTCTCATTCCCACCTATCCACTACAACTTCTTCTCTGACATATCATGTTCACCCCCCACCTCCATCCACTTACTGCGCTCTCAGTTACCTTCCCCCCAGCCACACCCCTTCCCATTTATCTCTCCATCCCATATGGTCCCAGTCTCATTTCAGATAAAGGGCTTTTGCCCGAAACGGTTATTTTCCTGCTCCTCAGATGCTGCCGGACCTGCTGTGCTTCTCCAACACCACTCTAATCTTGAGGGGAATCAGTTGATTGAGAGGGTTTTCGGATATTTTCTGTTGTTGACCACAGGTTGTGGATGATAGTAGAACTTTAGCAACCACCAGTTTAGGGAACAGCTAAAGGACTGAGCACAAGTCTGGTCACCGCATAAATCATCATTTTTTTTTTAAAATTGTAAGATAAATGATGAAAGGCTGAAATATGCAATGTTGCCCATCAAGACTGTTTCACCACTCAATGAGTTTGTCACTGATTCCTTTCCAAGTCAGGGTGCTATGCGCCTTGGAGGGTAACTTGCAAATGGTGACATTTCGTTGCATCTTCCAACATTGTCTTTATAGTCAGTACAGCTGTTGAGCTTTGAACGTTCTGTTAAAATGCCCAGAAGACTTACTCCAGTGCATCTTGTAGTTGGTGCACTCTGTTGAATTGTGCCTTAGCGGTGAAGAGAATGAATATTGCAGGTACTGAAGAAGATACAATCATGTGACTGCATTGTCGTAAATGGTATCCAGTTCCTTAAATGTTATTGAAGTTACACCCATCTAAGCAAATGGAGAGAGTCGTGTTCCACGTCTCATTTGTGCGTAGCAAACGATTTAGGATTCACGGTGATACGAGTTGAGTTTATAATCAAAAGATGTCTACCAAAGGATATGTTTTTGTTGTCAAAGTGTTTATATAGCCAGATCATATCCTTTCTACTCTAAGTACTAGCTCTGTGGATGATTACATGGGGTAGTTTGTTTACAGTAAAGCCATTGAATGTCAGTGGGATGTGATTAGATTCTCATTTGTCAGAGTTATCATTACTGTATTACGTCCTTGTGTGGAACGATCTGATTCCAGTCGCTGTCTGATTTCAAGCTCCATTTCCCATCTGTGCTTGAAATTTCAATCGTTCCTTCTCATAAATATCTCTACTTGCCTTAATAATATGTAAGGACGCTGCAGGGGACAGCAGAGATTTGCGAGGATGTTGTCAACATTGGATAACCTTCGTGGAATTATTGGTAAGGTTGGGATTATTCTCCTTAAAACAAAGGAGGCGGAGAGGAGCTCTATTATAACATAATAACATTCAATATTCATGGGATCTTAACAGGGTAGTTACGGGCAGGTAGTTTGCCCTCTGGTATGAGGAGAGCACCAGAGGACATGAAGTCACACTTAGTTATTGCCAATTTAATTCAGCAATGAGGAGTAATTTCTTTGCTCAGCGTCCAGTGATTCTGTGGAACCCTTTCCAGAAACTTTTGTTTCGGCTGAGTTATTGTGCATTTTCAAAATGTGCCAGACAGATATTTAACCAGAAAAACGATGAAGCTCTGTCGACGTAAG
>NW_025183500.1:0-2659 GCF_004010195.1 Chiloscyllium plagiosum | reverse complement strand
ATGTTATCATGAAAAAAGTCCATGATATCTGAGACATATACAACATATGAACTGAAGTTGGACATTTGTTGAACAAGTCTGCTCTGCCTTTCGAATCGATAATTTATTCCAAAGCGTTTCTTTTTCCCTAAAGTTCCCATATCACTCATAACTTTAAAATATTATGATCTGTCATGAATATTTTCATTGACATTCCACAGACGACTTCAGGACAGACTTCAAGCAGTTCAGCAGATGTGAAATTAAAAGCGTTTTCACATCAGCCCGAAGTGGTGAGTCCCTTAGTCTGGAACCATTGACTGAGTCAGAGACAGAAATGTAATAAACACTACATTGGACAAGCAGGCCAGAAAACTAGCCACCAGGATACATGAACATCAACTATCTACAAAATGACATGACCCACTCTCACTAATATCTGTACATATGGATGAGGAAGGACACCACTTCGGGTAGGACAACGCATTCATCCTAGGACAAGACAAACAGCGACACACACGAGAATACCGAGAAGCATGGCATGGCAACAAAACTCTGTCAACAAACGCATTGACTTAGATCCCATTTACTACACGCTGAAAACAGAACAGACTCCCCGGTTCCAAATCTGATGTCAACACCCCAAGAAATGGAGCCCGTCTTTCCCAAACCGTTTTCTTAGCGACGTGTTTACTTCCTGGATTTTCCCTGATTGATGTCGTGTAAGTGGATTTGAGTAAGGCGTTTGATAAGGTTTCCCATAGTTCCCCATACGAAGGCATGATATTGAGGGTGATTTCGCGATTTGGATCACAAATTTACAAGCTGAAAGAAGATAGAGCGTAGCTATTGATGTGGAATATTCGTCATGAAGTTCAGTTACTTATGGTGAACAGCAATGATTTGTTTTGGGGTCATTGTTACTTGTCATTATTATAAATGACCTGGATTAGGACGTGGGGCAGCGGGGCGTGGAGATAGAGAGAGACAGACAGAGACAGACAGACAGAAAGAGTGAAGTCGGACAACACAAGATTATAGTCAGGCAGGATTGTTGGAAGTACGAGCTTTTGGAGCACTGCTCATTCATTGGGTAGCTGTGGATCTGGATCATGGGACACAGAATTTGTAACAAGGGACTGAGTCTTCATGAAACTGATACAATGTGTTGAATAAAACGTGATTGCTGTTGAGTCTTTCATCTTTTAGGATGGGTTGCAGGTTTGCTGAAGGATTGCAGGGTTGCAAGTTGCAGCCATGATGAATCCAGCAACCCATTCTAAACGCTGGGAAAATTACTAGCAATCAGGGTTTGTTCACTTTCTCTTATCAGTTATATAAAAGTGCAATCTTTTACTATACATTTTGTGTCTTATGAACCTCCTTCACAGCTATCTGATGGGTGAGTAGGCCACGGCAAGATCATGCTTCCAAATACCCAAATAAACTGCTGGACTGTAAGCTGGCGTTGCGTAATTTTTGAATTAGCTCTGTGTAATACTAAAGTATGTGATCACAAGGCCTGCTGTGTGGGGCTGAGCGATGGGACATTTTACAGTTCACACCCTAAAGTTATTTAACTCTCTATTGTGTCCTTCAAGCCGTAACATCCGAGAACTCCTGTCCCTCCTGACCATCGTATTACATTGCTTCTTCACTCCCACAGCCCCACGGCACCTTCCCCTGCAGTCGCCCAAGGTGGGCAGGTGTCCATTTAGCTGTTCCCTCCTCAACATTTAGGAGTGTTGAGGAGGGAACAGCCTTCCACGTGAAGCAGTACGTTACCTGTAATTCATATATTCTTGTTAACTGTTGTCACTGTTCATATTATGTTTTCCTCTACATTGGGGAGACCATGGGAAGACCAGGTGACCATTACACCTGTGTTCTGTCCGCAAGAGTGACTCTAAGCTTTCAGTTCCCTGCCACTTCAAGACGCCATCCTGTTCCCTGGACGATACCTCATTGTCAAGCTTGTTGCAATGCTCCAGCGAAGGTCAGCTGGAAGAACGATACAGGTTAACCGCGCTACCTGAAAGTAGAGCGTTCCTGTGAAACCTTGCGTCTGCCAAAATGGCACAGAGTGAAGAAGCAGTTATCATGAATTTACATGAGAAAAAAAATTGAGCGTTCCAAGATCTCAAAAAACTATCGAAACATACTAAATGACACACAAAAACCAGAAATAACACTAAGATATGTTAAAAATAGGAATGATATGCTAATACTACAGACCATATAAAGTCGAATAATGTACGTTTAGTAAGGCTTCACTCACCAGAATTGTGAAGACTAGAGAGCACACTAGAAAGCTGACAAGTAGTGGTGGTGATGATGGTATGTTAGGCTGAGTTATTGGAGATCGGATTGTGGGAGGAAGAGCATCCTGGTTGGAGGAGAGAGGAAGAGTGACATCTATGAACAGTTCCAGGGAAGACAATTGGCGGCCCTCGTCTCACAGTTCGAGCTTTTTCATAAAAGTGAAAACCCTTTTTCTTTCAGCAAAAAAAGCGATTATTTCAGTTCTTTTGTAAAAGTGAATAGGCGTGACGTGAACAGTTGAAAAGATACGGGGAATACATGTACCTCATTCTTTGCGTGGCCGCACTGCAGCTTTTAGGATTCAATGTCGATTCCAATAGCTTTAGTGCTTGAACTCAGCTATGTCACTGCTCTCAGC
>NW_025183499.1:0-2659 GCF_004010195.1 Chiloscyllium plagiosum | reverse complement strand
AGACTTCCACCATCTGAACTCAATTCCTGTTAACATTCTCTGGTGTCCTGTTGAGAGAAAAGTGTAATTATCAGAAGAGCAGAATACCTAAGGGCTCCTCCACTGCCACTTTGCTACTAGTTGAAATGACACCTATGAGAGGAACAAAGTTCTTCATTACACGGAACAACAACTTGCATTTACTTCTACATTAGCATTGTAATGCATGCCAAGATGCTTCACAAGAACTTAGCAAACAAAACTAGACACCAAGCCACATGGGAAATATTAAAGTAACAGACCAAAAGCTTGGTCAAACAGGTAGTTTTTAGGAAGTTTTAAGAGAGAGATGTAAAGTAAAGGAGAGGTCTACTGAGGAAATTGCAGCAATCAGGACTAAGGCAGCGGAGGATATAACAATATTGGAGCAATTAAATCACGGAAGCTCAAGATACCAGGATTGGAAGAATGCAGATACCTCATATGGTTGTGGGGATGGAGTAAGTTAAAGGATACGTTAAAGGATATTAACCTTGAATAAAATTGCACAGCAAAGTTTTCCCCTTTCCTCGTGGCAGATTAAATCTGGCATCAAGTCAGGGGATCTCCAAAGTATCAGACAACCAATCAAATGAAACATTCACACACAGCAAACCAGGAAACTAAATGCACCTAAAATTCTGTGTTTTGGGGGATCCAAGATGGCGGCGACCCAGCAAGTCTGAGTCTACAGTGCTTCTCTCAAGACTTGGGCAAAGTGGGTCATCCGCCTCCACCACACTCACCAAATCATTCAAAATAGTTTTTATTTAATGTAATTAGTTGCTCAGTACTGCAAAATATGTTATATTTTAACTTCTTTATGTACGCTCTGTGCCTTTCGCAACTCTCTTAAAGGTACAGTACACCTCCACACCAATTTAATCTCCAGTAAAAATGACTAAAGGGAAGACAGCCGCAGTTCTCAGCAGGCAGGAACCCCTCCCCCACCCTCTCCAGCTGCAGCAGAGGCGTCTGCAGCTGCTCCGGGGGACTTACCTATGGTGGCGAGCCTCGTGGAAATAATCTCTAAACTCGATGCGAAGATCGACGCCTTCATCGAAGAGTCCCGGAGCCAATGGGACTCACTCTCGGCTGCGCTACAAAAACACGACCGAGACATCAAGGAAATTGAGCGCCGAGTCGGAGGGGCATAGCTAAAGGCCACGACCTCAGAGACTACAGCAGAATCAGCTGTGGATCAGGTCTAGACTCTCGAACAGCTAGTCCGGACCTTAGAGAATCACATTCACGGCCTCGAGAATCGAGGTCGTCGAACAAATCTTCGTTTGCTGGGCCTTCCTGAACGGGAAGAGGAAGGCCAGCCTACAGCGTTTCTCGAACAGTGGCTTCCACAGCTTTTAAATCTGGAGGCTGGATCAGGCCAGGTACTAATCGCATTGTAATTGCCTTTCCCGCAGCTATATCGCTTGCCCTGCGGTATATACCTATCCCTTTCCGTCGCTGAAGTAAACGTAACCGAATTGTGGTCACTATCACCAAAGTGCTCACCTACCTCCAAGTCTACCACCTGGCCTGGCTCATTCCCCAGGACCAAATCCAATGTGGCCTCGCCCCTTGTCAGCCTGTCTTTATACTGTGTCAGGACACCATCCTGCACAAAAACTGACCCGTCTGAAGTACTCTGAGGAGCATCCCACCCAGACCTATCCTACCCTCGAAACCCTACATTTGAAGCAATGCAGAGCAGGTTCACTCATTCCTGATTCCCGGAATGGGGGAGTTATCTTAAGGGAAGCGTAGTGGCTGGACAAGTAATGCCGAATGGCCTTACTCCTGTTTCATTCTCTACGTTCCTCGTGGGTAACTATGGACGGGCAACAAATGCTATAATCAAATCACACCATGGCAGATGCTGGAAATTGGATTTGAACTTTCTGGATTCCAAAGGTGACAATGATGATGAAACCGCTGTATATTGTTGTAAACCCCCACCTGGTTCTTTGATATCCTGTATCATCCAACGTTATACCGTTATTTCTGATTCAAGTATCTCACTCTCCAACTGAACGCTCAGTGTAACGTGAATGTATCCTCAGGGCTCTTTTACTCTGAGATCATGTGTCTGTATTCTTCACCAGGTCCTACAAAAGCCTGATCCCTGGTTGGAGCCACAAAGTATTGTTCTCGAAAGCAGTCTAAGAACTCTTTCCTATGGGCGAATCACTTGGTGCAAGCTTCCCCTCCGAGCCACTCACCATCCTGGCTTGGAAATGTATCAGTGTTCCTGAGTCAAAGTCCTGGAGCTCTCCCTTCCTCACGTCATTGTGGGTCTCCCTCCAGCACACGGACCACCGCAGTGGTTCAGCAACACAGCTCGCCACCACTTCCTCTATGTCTTTATCGGCATCAAGAGACTTGGGGAGAAAGCGGGAACTGGGGACTCAGCTGAATGGTCAGCCGTGATCTTATTGAAGGGCTGAATGGCGTACTCCTGTTTCACTTTCTCTGTTCCTCAAGAGTAACTTGAGGAATACTATATGCTATACCAGCTGGCGGTAAACTGGTCCCACAAGTGAATCATTTAGGAAAAAAGCAATTGAGATGACTGACACCCCCAACTCAAGATTGATAAGAACCAAGGAAATTTCCAGCCCAGGAACAGGCCCTTCGGCCCTCC
>NW_025183498.1:0-2659 GCF_004010195.1 Chiloscyllium plagiosum | reverse complement strand
TTCTGCCATGACATGCCCATCAACAGGATGTTGACGAGTTAATGGTGCAGACCAGGGAGTCCTCAGGGGCTTTCCATATATCAGTTCAGCCGCCAAGAATCCCGTCTTTTTCGATGTCATGGTTTTCTCACATTAAAAAGAGCATTTGGGAGTACTTGCAGCCAATGAAGGCCAATTTCTTCTACCAACTTGCTCAGCTGACCTTTTAAATTACATTTGACTCTTTCGACAATTCTCGCTGCTTGGGGATGGTTGGCACAATGGAATTTCTGACTCGTATTCAAAATCTTACATAGTGGCTTGGTTAGCTCCGCACAGAAGTGGGAGCGGTTATCGGAAAAGACCGTTAATGGTATTCCAAATCTGGGTATGATTTCCCTTAACAGAATTTTACAAGTAGTTGTTGCTGTCAGTCAGTACAGGGATAAACTCCAACCCATTTATTAAATACATTGATTACCACTCAGCAATACTTATAACAATGGCATCTAAGTGACTGTCTAAAATCTCACTGGATAGTGTCAGAAGGTGCCCTTTGCAAGGGCATTTCACCTGGGGGACACTTCACTCCTTTCCTGAGATTAATGTTTTGACAAATTTGACAATTTGAAGCTGCTTGTTTTGCTTTTTCTTGCAGCTGGGGATTCCACCAAGTTTGGAGAATTCTGTCCACCATTCCCTCCTTCTCCACATGTGTATGTGTATGAACACAATCAACTAGAATAGGCAGAAGTGAATCGGGCAGACATGTCTATTCTACCAGCGCAACCCAAAGCTTATTGTAGCTATTACATAACAACCGTGGTTCATCCATTTTTGTTTTCCCTAATCAAAGGCGTCCCCCAATGGATCTGAATTTTTTCTTGGTCAGGCATTTTTCTAGATGTCAGAAGAGGAAATAGGAGAGTCTCCCTTTGGTTTCCGATTCGTCAGTTGAGTAACCATGTCTTTGCTCAAAAACTATCTCAGCAGCAGCTGTGTCAGCGGCATTGTTGCTTTTAGTGACATTGGCAGCATCAGAGGAGTGAGCCGAACATTTGATTATTGCCAATTGAAAGGGAAGTTGACTAGTACTGAGGAGATTAGCAACATAGGCAGCATTGAGGATCGGGGTTCCTGATGAGGTAAGGAAGCTGTGCTGCTGCCAGAGATAATCATGGGCACATCCAAAGGGAATCCGTATAGATATGAGCTGACTTTCCTTCAGCAAGTATGCAGGCACAAGTGAGAACAAGGAGTTCAGCTTGCTGGGCGGAGCAGGGTGGATCGATGGAATAAGCTTCTGTTGTATGGGACAAAGTGACAATCGCATATCCTGACGTGTTTGCCCTCTGGAGATGTAGAAGAACCATCGAATGTAGCGTGGTTAATGTTACAGCAGTATTTAAAGGGGAGAAGTGGATTCTGAAGTAATGAAATCTCATAGCAACTTAGATGAGCCGCAGTTAGGTGTTGAGTATCTTTAGAAGTAAGCAAGGATACCACGGAATGCGAGGTACAGACTTCTACATTTTGATGAAAAGTTATATTCGAGGCAGCCAATACCATAGGATGAACAGTGGGGAGAATCTGGGTGCAGGAAGGCATACCCTGAGCAAACAGGGTCAGTCTTAGTGGAGTAATAGGCAACAGAGCACCAAGAGGAGTCATGTTGCTGGGTAAGAACCGCTGCAGCACAGGTGTCAAGGATAGAAAAGGGTTTTGTGCAATAAAAGTGTAAACCTGCTGAGGTCCCTGGGGAGGGTGACCAAGAGGTTGCCAGCTGATTCCACTCCAGCGATCAACCGGGGGCTGCTTTGGGAAAGGGCAGTTCTTGGACCAATGTCCAGGTTGATTACGGTTGAAACAAATGTGTGATTGTTGGGGAACTCGAGGGGCTGGGGGGAGGCAGAGAAGACTAGTGAGAGGATGTATAGGGAGTAAAGGACATCGTGGACTGTTAGGGAGGATACAGCGGAGGACCCCAAGATCCATTGGGATGTTGTGAATCCACGGTACCAGTAGGATGCCACAGACTGTCTGTAATTACTAATTAGGAGGCAGGGTTGGAATTGCCAGCCTGTACGTTGGCCTAATCCTTCTCATCGGAATTTTAAATTGTATTAGTTTGAATTCAACTTGCGCTTCTGGTTGTTTTAAAGTTGAACAGAAATACTTCTTTTTTGAAAAACTAGCAAGGTTTCGGTTCTTTCAGCTGGGCATCAATTCCTTTCACCATCTGGTTAAAGAGTACGAGCTGCTTTTAAAAGCAGCAATTAGATTTGATCAAAATCAGTGGCCTTAAGTTCTATTATCAGTGCAATTGTAGCACTCCTAACACACAGGGACAAATGATTCATTGGGGGACGTGTATGGCCCTTGGCACGTAGATCCTCAGAGTGGGGAGGGGAGTTCAGGCAATGTTTTGTTTTATGCAGTGTGTTCGCCTTGGCTGTACTGTGGGTGAGTTTTGAGGGGGGACCCGGAGGAAGTCGGCTGACAGGACGGGAGGCGTAAAATATTTCCTCCTCAGAATCAGTGTCCCATTCCTCATCCACAGATGGATCAAGATTCTTTAGTAACGGGTTTTTGGGAGAGGTGTGGTATAAGGAACTGTCTTTGTCGTCAGTCTGGTCCTGCGCGGCTCCAGCTGCAGTCTGTTGTTTATTCACCGGTTTCC
>NW_025183497.1:0-2659 GCF_004010195.1 Chiloscyllium plagiosum | reverse complement strand
TTGAGCTAAAGGGAGAGTCTGAATAGGCTAGGGTTGTTTTCCATGGAGCATCGGAGGCTGAGGGGTGACCTTATAGAGCCATACAAAGTATGAATGGCATGGATAGGAGAAATAGACAAAGTTTTCTCCCAGGGGTCGGGAGACCAGAGCTCTAGGGCATAGGTTTAGGGTGAGAGCGAAAAGGTATTAAACAGACCTAAGGTGCAAACTTTTCACACAGAGGCTGTTACGTGTATGGAATGAGCTGCCAGATCATGTGGTGGAGGCTGGTATAATTGCATAATTTAAGAGGCATTTATATCGGTATATGAATGGGAAGTGTTTGGAGGAATATGGGCAAGGGACTGGTAGGTGTTACTAGCTTGGGTTGGGATATCTGCTCAGCATGAATAGGTGGACTGAAGGATCTGTTTCCATGCTGTACATCTCTATGCTTCCACAACTCTATGACTTAGCAAGCACAGCACGTTCTGAAAAATTTGCTATGTAAGATTTGGTCCAGCAGCTTGCAGTGCCTGGGTGATATGATGACAAAAAAAAATCACGATCAATCAGATTAAAGTATGCCCCAAGATACTAAACACCAATCGAATTTGGCATTTTGAAAATATTACAAAAAAACATACCCATGTTTGGGGTATAAAGCTAAAAAAAATTGAAAGCTGGGGGAGAACTGCCAAGCCACCAACACCTGCGAATGCCGGGAGAATAACTCTCTTAAATGCACCTTTATTTATCAATGACCTGTAAAACAGAAATTCTAAGGAGAATAAAAGTTCAGAGGAAGACACAGAAAGAGGATTCAACAGCTGGCTGGTACTGAAATTTGATTCTTTTAGTAAATCTTAATTTGGGGTAAGGTGGCTATTTATTGGACCACTATAGTAGAAGGAAAAGTAAAAGATAGTTTAGAGAAAGGAGTTGTAAATATTGCTGGTTAATTATTCTCTGTTAGACATTTAAAAAGACATTAAGTTTTTTTTTATTTAAACAGTTACCTTTCGGATACTTCTTGACCTCTCGTATTTTAACAGTTTACAGCACGCGTTAAATCTTTTCTGCGTTGGAAGTTCAAATTAGCGCAGGGGGAGGGGGGATTGTTTACCGCTTGTACACCACATTGCTTACCATATTAACTTGGATTTCTCTGCACAGATGCAGCCGGACCAGCGGAGCGTTTCCAGCTTGCTCGGTCTTTGTCTCTTGTTTACAAAATCTGCAGTTCTGTTGATTTTCTTGTGTGTATCATTGAGAACGACGGGTAAGATGCTGGAGGATAGGAAGATAGTTAATTATGTCACACATTATTAAACAAGGCTGCAAGGAAAAGCCAGGGAACTGCAGAGTAATGAGTCTGATGTCAAGTGTAGGTAAGTGTTTGTAGGATTGTCTGAGAGGCAGGATTTACATGCATTTGGAAAATCAAGGACTGATTAGGGATAGTCAGCAACGCTTTGTGTATGGGAAGACATTCTAGATGGCAGTTTTTGAAGAGGTGATCGGGAAGATAGATGAAGGTACAGCAGCAAATTTTGTCTACGTGGACCTTAGTGAGGTCCAACAAGTTTCCACATGGTAGCCTGGTTAATAAGATTAGATCAAGGGGATCAGGGAGAGATAGCCAATTAGATACAAAGTTGGCTTGACAGTAGGAGACAGAAGGTGCTGGGAGAGATATGTTGTTCCAATTGCAGTCCTGTGACCTGTTGTGTACCACAAGGACAAGGCTGTTGCTGTTTATCGTTGCTATAAATGATTTGGTTGAGAATATCGGAACTATCGAACGTAATGGTGTCAGCAAAACCACCGAAATTGTTGCTATACTGGACAGTGACGATAGTAATCGTAGACAACACTGAGATCTAGATCAACTGGGCCACTAGGCCAAAAATTGGCAGATGGAGTTTCATGCAGACAAATATGAGTTGTTGCATTTTGTTTGACAAACCAAGGCAGGATTTACCGAGTAAACGGTAGGACGCTGGTGAGTGTAGTCGAACAGAGAGACCCAGGATGCAGGTATATCGTTTCTTGAAAGTGGAGTCAGAGATGGACAGAGTGGTGAAGAAGGCGTGAGGCACACTTACTTTCATCGGTCAGAGCTTTGAGTGTAGGAATTAGGACAGCATGTTGTAGCTGTGAAAGAGAATGGTCAAGCCACATTTGGAATCATGAGTACAATTCTTGTCTCACTGCTATAGGAAGGATGTTATAACCTGGACAGGGCACAAGAATACTTAAAATGATGTAACAGAGATGGGAGGTTTTGAGATATATGGAGAGGCAGGGACTTTGTAACGTTTGTGTCTGAGTCTGAGGGGTGACCTGATAGAGGTTTATAAAATCATGAGGGGCATGGGTAAGATGAATAGCCAATGTTTTTTTCCCTGGGGTTAGGATGTCAAAAACAGGAGAGGATATGTTTAAGGTGAAAAGGAAGAGAATTAAAAGAGATCTAAGGGATATCTGTTTCTGACAGAGAGCATGTATATGTAGCGAGCTGTTGTAAGAAGTGGTATCGGTGAGTGCAATTGCATTGGAAAGACAATTGAGTGTGTACATGAATCGGAAAGGTTTGGAGGGGTATGTGCCAAAAACAGAAAAATCGAACTCGTTCAGTTTAGGTAACCTGATGAACATGGAGGAGTTGGGGCGAAGG
>NW_025183496.1:1660-2659 GCF_004010195.1 Chiloscyllium plagiosum | reverse complement strand
CATTTCCTACCATATCCCGGCATTTCCCATTGCCAACATGATGGGTAATTTAGTATGGTCAATACACTGATCCTGTTTGGACTGTGGGAGGAACCTGGAGTACCTGGAGGAAACACTAGGAGACCCGGGGAGAATGTGAAAACCCAATACAGACAGTCCAGAAGGTGGATGTACACTCTGCTCCTAGTACTGTGAGTCAGCCATGCTAACCACTGAGACACCATGCAACCCTGCCCCTCCACCTCCCCCCAAAGCAGGTTCCTGGTATGTGAGACAGCCGTGCTAACCACTGAGACACCATGCATCCCTCCCCCTCCTCCCAAACCAGGTTCCTGGTATGTGAGACAGCCATGCTAACCACTGAGACACCATGCACCCCACACCTTCCCTCTCAAACTGGGTCCCTGGTACTGTGAGACAGCCGTGCTAACCACTGAGACACCATATCCGCCTTCCTCTCCACCCCAAACCGGGTCCCTGGTATTATGAGACAGCCGGACTAACTCCTGAGACACCATCTCCCCCTCCCCCTCCCCCCAAACCGGATCCCTGGTACTATGAGACAGCCGTGCTAACCGCTGAGACACCATGTCCGCCTTCCCCTCCACCCCAAACCGGGTCCCTGGTACAGTGAAACAGCCGTGCTTACTACTGAGACAAAATGCCCCCTCCCCCTCCCCTAAACCGGGTCCCTGGTACTGTGAGAAAGCCGTGCTCACCACTGAGACACCATGTCCCCCCTCCCCTCCTCCTAAACCGGGTCCCTAGTACTGTGAGAAAGCCGTGGTAACCACTGAGACACCATAATCCCCCTTCCCCTCCCACACAAACCGGGTCCCTGGTACTGTGAGTCAGCCATGCTAACCAATGAGACACCATGCACCCTCTCCCACCCCTCCTAAACCCGGTCCCTGGTGCTGTGAGTCAGCCGTGCTAACCAATGAGACACCATATCCCCCTCACCTCCAACCAAAACCGCATCCCTGGTACTGTGAGACA
>NW_025183496.1:0-1642 GCF_004010195.1 Chiloscyllium plagiosum | reverse complement strand
AATCCCTGGTAATGTGAGACAGCCACGCTAACTGCTGAGACACCATGCCCCCCTCCACATCTCCCAAACCGGGTCCTTGGTACTGTGAGAGAGCCGTGCTAACCACTGAGACACGATGCCTCTTCACCTCCCCCCAAACAGGGTCCCTGGTATAGTTAAACTGCCGAGTTTTAATCACTGAGACACCATGCCGTCATCCCCACCCCGAATCCGTGTCCTTGGTACTGTGAGATATCTGTGCTAACCACTGAGACACCATGCCCCCACCCCCTCTCCCCAAACCGGGTCCCTGTTACTGTGAGACAGCCGTGCTAACCACTGAGACACCATTCTCCCTCCCCATGTCCTCAAACCGCGTCCCTGGTACTGTGTGACAGACTTGATAACCACTGAGACACCATAACCCCCTCCCCCTCACCCCCAAACCGGGTCCCTGGTACTGTGAGACACACGTGCTAACCACTGAGACACCATGCCCTCTCCCTGTCCCCACCAAACTGTTCCCTGGTACTGTGAGACAGTCGTGCTAACCACTGAGACACAAAGCCCCCCTCCCTCTCCCCCGCAAAACGGGTCCCTGGTACTGTGAGACAGCCGTGCTGACCACTGCGACACCATGACCACTGCGACACCATGACCACTCCCACTCCCCTAAAAAGGGTCCCTGTTACTGTTAGACAGCCGAGCTAACCATTGAGACGCCATGTCCCGTCCCCATCCCACCCAAACAGGGTCACTGGTACTGTGAGACAACCGTGCTAACTACAGAGACAGCATGCCCCCCTCCCCCTCTCCCAAACCGGGTCCCTGGTACTGTGAGCCGTGCTAACCACTGAGACACCATATCCCCCTCCCCCTCCCCCCAAAACCGCATCCCTGGTACTGTGATACAACCGTGCTAACTACTGAGACACCATGCCCCTCTCCCCCTCTCCCAAAATGGGTCCCTGGTACTGTGAGGCAGCCGTGCTAACTACTGAGACACCATCCCCCCCCCTCACCCCTATCCCCCAAACCGGTTCCTTGGTACTGAGAGACAGACGTGCTCACCACTGAGATACCATGCACCCACCCCATCACCCCAAACTGGGTCCCTGGTACTGTGAGACAGCCGCGATAACCACTAACACATCATATGCACTCCCCCCCTTCCTCCCCAAACCATGTCCCTGGTACTGTGAGACAGCCATGGTAACCACTGAGATACCATCTCCGCCACCCCCTCCACCCAAACCGGGTCCCTGGTACAGTGAGAGAGCCGTACTAACCACTGAGACACCATGCCCCCCCTCCCCATCCCCCAAACCAGGTTGCTGGTACTGTGAGACAGCCGTGTTAACCACTGAGACACCATGCCCCCCTCCCCTCTATTCCAAACCGGGTCCCCGGTACAGTGAGACAGCCGTGCTAACCACTGAGACACCATGTCCCCCTCCCCCTCCCCCTCCACCCCAAACCGGTCCCTGGTACTGTGAAACAGCCGTGCTTACCACTGAGATACCATGCCCCCTCCACCTTCCCCAAACCGGGTCCGTGGTACTGTGAGACAGCCGTGCTAACCACTGAGATACCATACCCCCCTCCCCCACACCCTCCATCCGGCTCTCTGGTACTGTGAGACAGCCGTGCTAACCACTGAGAA
>NW_025183495.1:0-2659 GCF_004010195.1 Chiloscyllium plagiosum | reverse complement strand
CCGTGTGGACCAGGAACAAGAACAGAGATTTCACAAAGCGGAAGGAATAATACACTCCATGCTGTAACAATATGGCCTTACAGTGAATCGGTCTCAAAATATTTCCAGGGGATTCATCTCCAAAAGGTCAGTGTCAACTAAATAACGACAATAATAATCGAACATAATTATCCAAATCGATACCAAAGACTAAATAACAATCCCAAACTTAGGCACATGAGAGGCCCTTCACATCACCCACTATTGTGCAGGGAACATCAAAGGATAACAACAACAAAGGGCAGTGTGGGAAATTTCCTGTTGGTCAAAGGTGCTTGATTCTCTGTGGCAGAGCTGCGACCACAATATTCCAGATCTCAGTGTTTCTCCTATTCGACAGTACGGTGCATCTTTTTACAAATGACACAACTTGCATGCCTGTTGCACAATGCACATTGCAATTGGAACCGCGTGCTCAACACCCCTCCCAGTGAGCTGTCCTCACAAATATCACGTCCCCACCCAACAACTGACTTTTGAAAACACACAGGGTAGTGAAATAATTCTGTGCTGATGCTCGTTGATCACTCCATAATGACCCATTCCAGCCACCTATTGCCTACATTGTACCTGGACACCCATTTGGAACAAGCTGCCTGAGCAAGACCCACCAACACAATACTTTGTTAGCAAGGATTGGGGAACAGCAAGGGTCACTAAGAGGTGGGTTGTTATAAAACCCATCTGATCTGTAGCAGGCTCTGAATTCCCACAGAGAGAGAATGGTCTTTCTAAACACTTTCTAGACCAGCCAGGGCCGGTGCTCAGCCAAATTCCATCAATGTGGCCTTGTGCAAAACCATGAGGCACAGTGCACAGAAACAGACAATGCTGCACAATACTGAGGAGCCTCCTCATTAACAAACTTTACACTTTAAACTCAGTAAGTGATGTTCTGACACAAGGTAAACCCTCCTGCTTCATTTAAAACCAGCAACATAGAAAAGATTTATCCCGTGCAGTAATCTGCAAACAATCACGTGGCCAAGAATCAAGTACAGTAAAAATTAACAGCTTTATTTTTAATATATAACAGAGAATAATTCCCTAAACGCTCTTTCCAATTTCTTTCACTGATTTATTTTTTATCTTCCAGTCTATAATACTAGTCGCATAAAACTCCCAAACAAATTTTCAAAACAACGCTTGTTATCTCAAACCAGGTAGGTGGAGGTTCTTGTCTTCGGATCTTCCAGTGTCTTCTTTTCTCCTTGTTATAAATGTCACAGGTTACTGATTGAAAAGCGAATTATAAGAGTGAGATTTTTTTCAAGCAGTCTCTTACATGCTTCGACGTGGCAGATCTCCTGTCAACTGTTCAATTTCGCCCAGTCTTATACTCCAGAATATTGGATCGTGTCATTGGCTTTTAAGATTGTTAGTGTACTCAATTCAAGCTTGATTGGAGTTTGATCTGTTTCAGCTATAATTTAAACTGTTTGGCAAAATTTCAATTTGTTTTTGTCTCCAAACAACAAACTAATTGCAAGGTTCGACCCAGTGTTACGATGTTACCATTTTTGAGTACACTTGGTGCTCAGTCAAGTAGTTCTGCTGCTTTTAAATCTCTTAAAGGCATATCCACAACTTCATAACAGTGAGGACACTGTCACCTGTCATCAGAATTTCCTTTGCTGAAAGGAAATAAAATAATTATCAGTCGTTGATTGGAAATAGGCCTGAAACAACGCAGAGATTTGTACACGTTGATTTGTTGCAAGACTTAACAGGAACACCAACAACAGCAAGGATGGTGTAGTATAATTTAGCGAACAATTGACTTGGAAGATATATTTTGTTCCTGTTTCTCTCTGTTCCTGTTGCTGGCAAAATGTCAGAATTGGATAGTTCTCCTGGAGTGGGAGCTGACATTGTTGCAGAACTTTATTTCACATTATGTGGTATCTCCACTGGGAAACTATGATTCTACCTTCATTTTTAACACCATTTTCAGTAAACAGATTACGAGAACAGATTTGTTTTAAAGATATGATATCATTGAGATTTAAGTCTGTAACTGAATACCCCAAAGACTGGATTAATCTGATCCTATTAGGTGTCAAATGTTAATTGCGATTTATCTTCAAGCAAGGCTCCTTACATTATTTCACAAATTATCCATCCCATTAACATCTAAGCATCTTTTGATATCCTTTTCCGTGATGCCCTTCATTTTGCTGAGGCTCTTCAGTTATTCAATCCTTCATGTTGGCGAGTTCCTTGAGAGCTGTCCTACTGCACACTGTTATCCCACTGCCTTCGTTGTTCAATCAGTTTTCCAACTCATTAGGGAAATTCTGTCTGTAAACGAGCACTGTAATAGAAAAGCTGAAGATATACTGACCACATCAGCCGCTAAAACGTACACTAGATAATAATTCCTCAAAACAAAGAGAAAAACTGAAACTAATTTTGAAACTTCACTTTAGAATTCAAGAATGACAGAGTCGTAGAGAACAGAAAAGGCACTGTGGCCTGACGTGTTTTTCCATCAAATATGACACTAAATTTACATCAGTCCCATTTTCCAGCATTTGGCCCATAACTGTCAATGTTTTAACATTTCAAGTGCTCATCCAAGTACTTCTCTGAGTTTTCCCATCTGAATTGCAGACCCCTA
>NW_025183494.1:0-2659 GCF_004010195.1 Chiloscyllium plagiosum | reverse complement strand
AGTAAGGTAAGGGCCCATGGTGTTAGAGGCAAGGTGCGAGCATGGATAGAGGCTTGGTTGTCTGGTAGAATGCAGAGAGTGGAGATAAAAGGGTCTTTCTCAGGATGGCAGCATGTGGTGTTCCACAAGGCTGTGTTGGGTCCACAACTTTTCACTTTATACATTAATGATCTGGATGAAGGAACTGAGGCCATTCTGGCTACATTTGCAGATGATACAAAGATAGGTGGAGGGACAGGTAGCATTGAGGAGGCAGGGAGGCTGCAGAAGGATTTGGACAGGTTAGGAGAATCAACAGTGGCAGATGGAGTACAATGTGGGAAAGTGTGAGGGCATGCACTTTGATCGGAAGAATAGAGGCATGGACTGTTTTCTAAATGGGGAGAAAATTCAGAAGTCTGAAGTGCAAAGAGTCATGGGGGAGTTCTAGTCCAGGATTCTCTCAAGGTAAACTTGGAGGTTGAGTAAGTAGTTAGGAAGGCAAATGCAATGATGGCATTCATTTTGAGAGGACTTGAATATAAAAGCAGGGATGTACTTCTGAGGCTTTAGAAGGCTCTGGTCAGACCACGTTTGGAGTTTTGTGGGCAGTTTTGGGCCCCATATCTCAGGAAGGATGTATTGGTGCTGGAGTGTGTTCAGAGGAGGTTCACAAGAATGGGCCCAGGAATGAAAAGCTTAACATATGAGGAACATTTGAGGACTCTGGATTTGTACTCAGTGGAGTTTACAAGGATATGGGGGGTGAGGGGAGATCTAATAGAAACTTACTGAATGGCCTGGACAGAGTGGATGTTGGGAAGGTGTTTCCATTGGTAGGAGAGACTAGGACCTGAGGGCACAGCCTTAGAGTAAAGGTAAGATCCTTTAGAATAGAGATAAGGAGAAACGTCTTCAGCCAGAGAGTGGGGAATCTATGGAATTCACTGCCACAGAAGGCTGTGGAGGCCAGATCATTGAGTATATTTAAGATGGAGATAGGTAGGTTCTTGAGTATCAAGAGGATCAAGGGTTACAGGGGGAAAGTGGGAAAGTGGGATTGAGAAATTTACCAGTCATGATTGAATGGAGGAAGAGACTCGATGGGCTGAATGGCCCAATTTCTGCTCCTATGTCTTGTAGTCTTATGGTTTTAAAACAGTTATCAGCCTCTTTATCCAGTTCTCCACCCTTCCATACCACATTCAACAATTTGAGAAGTTTTTTTAATGCATTCAAGGGTCATGGGCACCACTGGCTGGGTCAGTATTTATTGCCCATCACCAGTTGTCCCTTGAGAAGGTGGGGGTGAGCTGCCTTCTTAAATCACTGCTGTCCACCTGCTGTAGGTGGATCCAGAATGCCCTTAGGGAGGGAATTCCAGGATTTTGACCCAGTGACAGTGAAGGAATGGCGATATATTTCCAAGGCAGAATGGTGAGTAGATTGGAGGGGAACTTGCAGGGGGTGATGTTTCCATGTATCTGCTGCCTTTGTCCTTCTAGATGGAAGTGTTCTTGGGTTTGGAAGGTGCTGTCTTGAGAAACCTTGGTAAATTTCCACGGTGCATCTTGTAGATAGTGCACACTGCTGCTACTGAGCATCGGTGGGAGAGGAAGTAGATGTGGTACCAGTCCAGCAGGTTGCTTTGTCCTGGATGGTGTTGAGCTTCTTGAGTGTTGTTGGAGCTGCCCCCATCCAGGCGAGTGGGAAGTATTCCATCACACTCCTGATTTGGGCCTTGTAGATGGTGGACAGGCTTTGGGGAGTCAAGAGGTGAGTTTCTCGAAGCACTATTCCCAGCCTCTGACCTGCCCGTGTAGCCAGTGTTTATGTGGCAAGTCCAGTTGAGTTTTTGGTCAATGTTAACCTCCAGTATATTGTTAGTGGGGGATTCAGTGGTGGTGACACCTTTGAATGTTAAAGGATAGTGAATAGATTGTCTCTTATTGGTGATGGTCATTGCCTGGAATTTGTGGTATGAATCTTACTTGCCACATCTCAGCCCAAGCCTAGATATTATCCAGATCTTGATACAATTGAACATGGACCGCTTCAGTATTTGAGGAGTAACGAGTGGTACTGAACATTGTGCAATCATCAGTGAACATCCCTATTTCTGACCTTATCTTGGATGGAAGGTCATTGATGAAGCAGCTTTTGAACAACAATCCTTGAAGATTAGACAGTCCATCAGACTGACCAACTCCAGGCAACTCCAGACCAACTCCAGGCAACGAATCAGACAACACAAAGAATGTATTGAAGTGATGCAGACAATGAGAGAAGAGGCTGAACTACAGAGTGAGGGAAAGGCCTGCAGAAATCAGGGCGATTCAACCAGGAAAGGCACTAAGAGAACTTGGATAGAGTCCTTAGTCATTTCTCCCAGGCAGATGTACACCTTAGAAGGGAAAATGTGTTCAAGACACCTCAAGTGGTCCTACTTTTGGCTATAGAGTTGACAAGGCTGTGTTACACCCATTGGAATATAAAGTGAGGGTTATCAAAGGAGCCATGGCTCCCAGGTCTGTGCCAGAACTTAGATCCTTCTTTGGTGAATTATAATGTAAAGTTCACATGTAGGCCTCTAACCCCGGCCTCTAACCTTGGATTCTAACCCGGCCTCTAACCCCAGCCTCCACTCCAGCTTCTAACCCCGGCATCCACCCTGGCTCTA
>NW_025183493.1:1894-2659 GCF_004010195.1 Chiloscyllium plagiosum | reverse complement strand
TCTCCATCGCCCTCTAACTGCACTCTCCAGCCCGATCTCCATCGTTCTCTAACTTCATTACCCAACCCTATCTCCATCGCTTTCCAACTTCATTCTCCAGCCCTATCTCCATCGCCCTCTAACTTCATTCTCCAGCCCTATCTCCATCGGTCTCTAACTTCATTCTCTAGCCCTATCTCCATCACCCTCTAACTTCATTCTCCAGCACTATCTCCATTACCCTGTAACTTCATTCCCCAGCCCTATCTCCATCGCCCTCTAACTTCATTTTCCAGCCCAATCTCCATCGGTATCTAACTTCATTCTCCAGCCCTATCTCCATCGCCCTCTTAAAACATTCCCCAGCCCGATCTCCATCACCCTCGAACTTGATTCTCCAGCCCAATCTCCATCGGTCTCTAACTTCACTCACCAGCCCAATCTCTATCTCTCTCCAACTTCATTCTCCAGCTCTATCACCATCACTCTCTAACTTCATTCCTCAGCCCAATCTCCATCGCCCTCAAACTTCATTCCCCAGCCCAATCTTCATCACCCTCTAACTTCATTCTCCAGCACAAACTCCATCGCCCTCTAACTTCTTTCCACAGCCCGATCTTCATCACCCTCTAAATTGATTCTCCAGCCCTATCTCCATCGCCCTCGTACTTCATTCAGCAGCACGATCTCCATCGCCCTCTAACTGCACTCTCCAGCCCGATCTCCATCGTTCTCTAACTTCATTACCCAACCCTATCTCCATCGCTCTCCAACTTCATTCTCCAG
>NW_025183493.1:0-765 GCF_004010195.1 Chiloscyllium plagiosum | reverse complement strand
AACTTCATTCTCCAGACCTATCTCCATCGCTCTCTAACTTCACTCGTCAGCCCAATCTCCATCGCTCTCCAACTTCAATCTCCAGCCCTATCTCCATCGGTCTCTCCACCTGCATTCTCCAGACCGAACTCCATCGCTCTCTAACTTCATTCTCCAGCCCGATCTCCATCGCTCTCTAACTTCATTCTCCAGCCCAATCTCCATCACCTGAAAACTTCATTCTCCAGCCCTATCTCCATCGCCCTCTAAAATCAGTCTCCAGCCCTATCTCCATCGCTCTCTAATTTCATTCCCAAGCCCAATTTCCATCGCTCTCTAAATTCATTCTTCAGCCCTAACTCCATCGCTCTCTAACTTCATTCCTCAGCCCGATCTCCATCGCTCTCTAACTTCATTCTTCAGCCCTATCTCCATCGCTCTCTAACTTCATTCCCCAGCCCAATTTACATCGCTCTCTAACTTCATTCTTCAGCCCTATCTCCATCGCTCTCTAACTTCATTCCCCAGCCCAATCTCCATCACCCTCGAACTTGATTCTCCAGCCCAATCCCCATCGGTCTCTAACTTCACTCGTCAGCCCAATCTCCATCGGTCTCCAAATTCATTCTCCAGCACAATCTCCATCGCTCTCTAACTTCATTCTTCAGCCCTATCTCCATCACCCTCTAACTTCATTGTCCAGCATTATCTCCATTGCTCTCTAACCTCTTTCCACAGCCCTATCTCCATCGTCCGCTAACTTCATTCTCCAGCCCGATCTCCATC
>NW_025183492.1:0-2659 GCF_004010195.1 Chiloscyllium plagiosum | reverse complement strand
ACAGTCCAGGGGACTGGGACTCATTTACTCCTACAAGATCTAGTTAAACCTGTCTGAGATTTATAGTAAGGCAGTGGTAGTTGCGCTGCTATCAGCCAGGGTTCTGGTCATTCAACAGTCAGTCAGGGTGGTGCAGTTGACCTGTCAGTCCAGGGGGGTGGTCGTGCATTGAAGGTCAAAGTGGGGGATTATCAGGGGCCAATGTTGTGAGGCA
This sequence comes from Chiloscyllium plagiosum, assembly GCF_004010195.1. Classification (NCBI taxonomy): domain Eukaryota; kingdom Metazoa; phylum Chordata; class Chondrichthyes; order Orectolobiformes; family Hemiscylliidae; genus Chiloscyllium; species Chiloscyllium plagiosum. Next base: position 2,445 of record NW_025183492.1, on the reverse strand, counting down.
AGTTGGAGGAGTTGTGGAGATTGGAGGCAGTGTGTTAGAATGCAGAGGGGACAAGAATTGTGACAGAGGGCAACTCAACATTTAAAGTTGGAATCTATAGAACATGCAAAGGCAAGGGTGCACTGGAGGTCGTTGGGGGTCGGAGCAGGGGGGTCATCGATGGTCACCATCACCCTGGTTTTGATTGTGGACATTGCTTGCCCAAGTCTGGTAATACTAAGGTGTAGGCCTGGGACACAGGTTTAGACTGGGGACATGAGCAGGTACATAAGTGTTTGGCTGAGAATGTGGGGACGATCAAAGCTGATGGGGTTGACAGCAAGGGTGAGGCAGAAAGGACCATGAATGTTGGAGGCAGAGGGGGGAGTAGGTGGTCACGTAGACTGAGAGGCTGAGCCTGTGAATCACTCCATGAAACCCGACTGCTGCTGTCCTCCATATTCATCCAAATCACAAAGACATAGAAATGAAAATGGCTGCCACCAAACCTAGAGTGAGGGAGGTACTTTTATACCAGGTAAAGCCCTTTATAGGGCAACAGCACTAAGCAGACACTCACATAGTGCTGGGGAAAGACACCATGACTACAAAATGCTCTATGTGGACTCCACACATCAACCTACTGTGTTAACTAAAAATCTTGACCCCGAGCACTCTTGACCATTAGTCAGCGGTAGATGTCAATCTTACTATTGGCTGTGAGGAACAAACAATGTCAGATAATCTGCAAAGGTTCACCTCAATGTAAAAATGGCAATCACTTTCCAAGTTCCCACAGTCTGTAAAAGGAGCAGGAGCTGCTCAATTCACATCTTGGACTATAGATGGCAAGATCTTTCACATCTTGCCACCACCTCCTGCTGAGTATCCAGTGAAAGAACCATCATGGGGTGGCAAAGACACAGGAGATCCACAGACACGTGTCTTCCATGGAAAGCAATGCAGAGGCACAATGGGCAGTGATGATGTACTCTAACCAGAGGATAAATGGTCAGTGATGCTGTACTCTATCCAGAACACAGATGTTAAGTAAAGCTGTACTCTACCCAGAGGAGAGAGAGAGAAACATTAATGGTGTACTCTACCTGATTAGAGAGAGGCAGTAATGCTGTAGTCTATCCGGATGAGAAGCAATAACGCTGTAATCTATCCAAAGGAGAGGCAGAAATTCAGTACTATATCCAGAGCAGAGGCAATAATGCTGTACTCTGGCCAAATGAGAGGCAATAATGCTGTACACTATTCAAAGGAGAGGCAGTAATGCTGTACTGTATCCAAAGGAGAGGTAGCAATGATGTACTCCATCCAGACGAGAGGCAATAATACTGTACTCTATCCAAAGGAGAGGCAGTAATGCTGTACTGTATCCAGAGCAGAGGCAATAATGCTGTACTCTGTCCAGATGAGAGGCAATAATGCTGTACTCCATCCAAAGGAGAGACAGTAATGACATACTCTATCCAGATGAGAGGCAGTAACGCTGTACTCTATCCAAAGAAAAGACAGTAATGCTGTACTTTATCCAAAGGAGAGGAAGTAATGCTGTACTCTATCCAAAGGAGAGGCAGTAATGCTGTACTCAATCCAAAGGAGAGGCAGTAATGCTGTACTCTATCCAAAGGAGAGGCAATAATGCTGTACTCTATCCAAAGGAGAGGTAGTAATCCTGTTCTGTATCCAGAGCAGAGGCAATAATGCTGTACTCAATCCAGATGAGATACAATATTGCTGTACACTGTTCAAAGGAGAGGCACAAATGCTGTACTGTATCCAAAGGAGAGGCAGTAATGCTGTACTGTATCCAAAGGAGAGGTAGTAATGATGTACACTTTCCAGATGAGAGGCAGTAATGCTGTACTCTATGCAAAAGAGAGGCAGAAAAGCTGCACTGTATCCAAAGGAGAGGCAGTGATGATTTACTTTGTTCAAAGGAGAGGCAGTAATGATGTATTCTATCCAAAGGAGAGGCAATATTGCTGTACTCTATCCAGATGAGATGCAATAATGCTGTACATTGTTCAAAGGAGAGGCACAAATGCTGTACTGTATCCAAAGGAGAGGCAGTAATGCTGTACTGTATCCAAAGGAGAGGCAGCAATGCTGTACTCTATCCAAAGGAGAGGCAGTAATGCTGTACTTTATCCAAAGGAGAGGCAGTAATGCTGTACGGTATCCAAAGGAGAGGCAGTAATGCTGTACGGTATCCAAAGGAGAGGTGGTAATGATGTACTGTATCCAAAGGAGAGGCAGTAATGCTGTATTCTATCCAAAGGAGAGTCAGTAATGCTGACTCTTTCCAGATGAGAGGCAGTAATACTGTACTTTATCCAAAGGAGAGGCAATAATGATGTATACTTTCCAAATGAGAGGCAGTAATGCTGTATTGCTTCCAAAGGAGAGGCAGTAATGAGATACTCTATCCAAAGGAGAGGCAGTAATACTGTA
>NW_025183491.1:1573-2658 GCF_004010195.1 Chiloscyllium plagiosum | reverse complement strand
GATTGTAATCCAGACCCCATGTTGACTGGAACAGCTGCGTGCCCTGGTTGTAATGCAGTCGCACACTGACTGGACATCTCCCTGCATTGATTGTAATACAGTCCCTACACTGACAGGAACATCTCCCTGCACTGACTGTAATACAGTCCCCGCGCTGACTGGAACATCTCCCTGCACTGATTGTAATACAGTCCCCATGCTGACTGTAACATCTCCCTGCACTGATTGTAATCCAGACACAATGTTGACTGGAACACCTGCGTGCACTGATTGTAATGCAGTCCCACACTGACTGGACATCTCCCTGCACTGATTGTAATACAGTCCCTACTCTGACAGGAACATCACCCTGCACTGACTGTAATACAGTCCCCGTGCTGACTGGAACATCTCCCTGCACTGACTGTAATTAAGTCCCCACGCTGACTGGAACATCTCCCTGCGCTGTTTGTAATACAGTCCCCGCGCTGACTGGAACATCTCCCAGCACTGACTGTAATACAGTCCCCACACAGACTGGAACATCTCCCTGCGCTGATTGTATTCCAGTCCCCATGCTGACTGGAACATCTCCCTGCACTGTTTGTAATACAGTCCCCGCGCTGACTGGAACATCTCCCAGCACTGACTGTAATACAGTCCCCACAATGACTGGAACATCTCCCTGCGCTGATTGTATTCCAGTCCCCACGCTGACTGGAATACCTCCCTGCCGTGACTGTAATACAGTCCCCGCGCTGACTGGAACATATCCCTACACTGACTGTAATACAGTCCCCACGCTGACTGGAACATCTCCCTGCGCTGTTTGTAATACAGTCCCCGCGCTGACTGGAACATCTCCCAGCACTGACTGTAATACAGTCCCCACACAGACTGGAGCATCGCCCTGCGCTGATTGTAATCCAGACCCCACGCTGACTGGAACATCTCTCTGCAGTGACTATAGTACATTCTCCACACTGACTGGAACATCTCCTCGCACTGACTGTAATCCTGTCGCCATGCTGATTGGAACATCTGCCTATACTGACTGTAATACAGTCCCCGTGCTGACTGGAACATCTCCCTGCACTGACTGTAAT
>NW_025183491.1:0-1240 GCF_004010195.1 Chiloscyllium plagiosum | reverse complement strand
TACAGTCCCCACACTGACTGGAACATCTCCCTGCGCTGATTATAATCCAGACCCCACGCTGACTGGAACATCTCTCAACACTGCCTACAGTACAGTCTCCACACTGACTGGAACATTTTCTTGCACTGTGTGTAATACAGTCCCCATGCTGACTGGAACATGTCCCTGCACTGACTGTAATACAGTCCCTGTGCTGACTGGAACATCTCGCTGCACTGACTGTAATATAGTCCCCACGCTAAATTGAACATCTCCCTGCACTGACTGTAATACAGTCCTTCTGCTGACTGGAACATCTCCCTGCACTGACTGTAATACATTTCCCGACACTGACTGGAACATCTCCCTGCACTGACTGTAATACTGTCCCCATGCTGACTGGAACATCTCCCTGCACAGACTGCAATACAGTCCTCTTTCTGAATGGATCATCTCCCTGCACTGACTGGAAGACAGTCCCCACGCTGACTGGAACATCTCCCTGCAGTGGCTGTAATACAGTCCCCACACTGACTGGAACATCTCCCTGCGCTGATTATAATCCAGACCCCACGCTGACTGGAACATCTCTCTGCACTGACTACAGTAAAATCTCCACACTGATTGGAACTTCTCCTTGCACTGATTGTAATACAGTCCCCACGCTGACGGGAACATCTCCCTGCACTGACTGTATTACATTTCCCACACTGTCTGGAACATCACCCTGCATTGACTGTAATACAGTCCCCACGCTGACTGGAACATCTCCCTGCACGAACAGTAATGCAGCCCCACACAGACTGGAACATTTGTCTGCACTGACAGTAGTACAGGCCCCACACTGACGGGAACATCTCCCTGCACTGACAGTAATAAAGTCCCCACACTGACTGTAGACATCTCCCTGCACTGACTGAAGTAAATTTCCCACACTGTCTGGAACATCTCCTTGCACTGACTCTAATACATTTCCCGACACTGACTGGAACATCTCCCCACGCTGACTGGAACATCTGTCTGTACGGACGGTAATAAAGTCCCCACACTGACTGGAGACATCTCCCTGCACTGACTGTAGTAAATTTCACACCCTGTCTGCAACATCTCCCTGCACGGATTGTAATACAGTCCCCATGCTGACTGGAACACCTGCATACACTAATTGTAATGCAGTCTCACAAAGAGTGGAACATCTCCCTGCACTGACTGTAACACAGTCCCTACACTGACTGGAACATCTCCCTGCACTGACTGTAAT
>NW_025183490.1:0-2658 GCF_004010195.1 Chiloscyllium plagiosum | reverse complement strand
AAATCCAAAATGGCCTCTCCCCTCGTCGGCCTGCCTACTGAGTAAGGAAACCCTCCTGAACACATCTGACAAAAACGGCTCCATCCAAGCCATCTGCGCTTCGGAGGTTCCAATCGATATTGGGAAAATTGAAATCACCCATAACAACAACCCTGCTACTTTTGCATTTTTCCAGAATCTGTCCATCTATGAGTTCTTCAATCTCCCTACTGCTATTAGGGGGTCTGTAGAAAACCCCCAATGCGGTGGCTGTTCCCTTGCTGTTCCTAACTCCCACCCATACTGACTCAGTCGACAAACCTTCCTCAACAACCTTCATTTCTGTAGCTGTGGTGCACTCCCTGATTAGCAATGCTACACCCCCTTTTTTCACCCTCCCTGTTCTTTCTAAATGTTCTAAACCCTGGAACATCACCCACTTAAAAACTTCCCAGAATTCCTTCACTCCTCCTCGCACCTCTCGGCAAATGGAGGCCCCAACGTCCTACCATGCCTGTTACCCATGCAGGGCCATTTCTGTGCTTCTTACACCAAACTTCATCCCATTTATCAAACTGTCCTTCTCACTTGGCGGAGTCTGGCGTCTGGCATTGGAGTTCCTAATTCCATTTCCTGCTCCCCCAACCCACCAGACCAGGAAGATCTGACCTGATGCAGACCCTTCTACCTATTAGCAACTCTATCAGTGCTATCCCTATAGTTGCATGTGGCGTGGTCCTATAATCAAACAAGAATTGTGATAGCTTATTATTGCGAGGTCATACATTGTTTCCTGAATATAGACTCCAAAATTTGGATCACTCTTTCTGCCAGGCTATTGGATGATGGTTGGTATGGAGCTGTCCTAATATGTTGAATCCCATTCAACTTGAAGTAATACTCAAATTCTGCCAGTCGTCTTATCCTAGCCAAAAATCCAGTATGGATTCCCCTGGTTCTTGAATTGCCAAGTAAAAGCAATCACATCTCAGAATCAGAGGCGGCTTGGTGTCATAATGTTCCTTCAGTGTGTCAGTAAATTCTTGAAATGTTTTAGTATCTGGTGCCTCAGGGAAATTTAGGCTCCTCATGACAGAAAAAGCTGCAGTTCCACAGGCTGTCAAGAGAATTTCTCATTGATTTTTGTCTGCCACAATGTCATTTGTCTGGAAAAAAACCTTTTTTTTTCCACATACTGGGCACAATCTTCAAAAAAGTCAAGAATTCCAAACAAAGTCATGCTGATAAAAAATTCTTACCCCAATTCAAAGACCACTGTTGTGAACGAGTCTCTTCAGGATCATGCTCTACTCAAATTCTACAGCGGCTGGTATCCTGTCACCAGGTCACCTTTTATTTACACATGAACAGTCCTTGACTGTAGTGCTGTCTCATTCAGAGTCAGGCATCAGAGTATCAGTATGTTATGGACCAGGCCAGACACCCTGAAAACATTTCAAGAAAGTACCCAGACCCTAACTTTGTTAGTTGCTTTTTTATAATATATTTTTATAAGAAAAAATAGATTTTTAAATATTACAACAAATACAAAACAATGCAATTCAAAACAATGCAAAAATGGTACAAAACTAAACCAAAATAATAAGAAAAATATTCCCCAACCCACCCTCCTGTACGAATGTATAAACATATATAGAGAAATATAAAATTTTTTAAAAACCTAAACTAGCTATTTATCTAACTAAATAAATACCTAACAACAAACAAATAAATAGTAATAACTCAGCCCAGCAAACAAAACAGTCATACATTCACAGTTCCTCCTCCCTGGATATTGGACTCATGAAACACAATTGTTACGGCTATATAAAAGCTCTTGTTAGTGTGGCAGATAAATCTGTGTCCAGGTATTTCAAAAAGGGTTGCCATGTCTTATAAAAATTCTCAGTTTTGTGGTGTACCATATTTGTGAGAAAATCCAGGGGAATATGCTCCATAACAATCTTCCGCCAACCCGACAGGCCTGGGGGGGAGGGGGGGGGGTTCTGATATCCAACCTAGTAAGATATTCTTCCTTGCACAGAATGTAAGAATATTGAAAGGTTTTTCCTTATGCAAGTCTGCAGGAAATACAATGGGTAGGCCCAAAAGGAGCGAAATAGGAACCTTCTCCACCCCTACACCTAAAATCCTCTCCATTGCACCCACCACAGCGCTCCAATATGTTTGAAGCCTGTGACAAGACCAAAGACAATGGGTAAGAGTACCCATACAGACCTTGCACTTGGGATATGCTGGTTTCAGTTTTGACAAACGGTCTGGGGCTAAGTGGACCCTGTGGAGAATCTTCCACTGTAAAGCATGGGTCCTATTGCAAATTGATATCTTCCTTGCATTCTCCCAAATATCCTCCCATGCCTCTGAGGAAACTTCAACACCCAGCTCTCTTTCCCACATCCTGCAGAGTCGATCAGACTCATCTGAGGTGGCACCCCCAATTGGTGATATAGAGTACTGTCGGAGAGTGTACTCTTAGCCCTTAGTACCCCTCTTTCTATGTCAGATTTGTAGGGATCAGTCAAAAGTGTGATTTTTTTTAATAAAATCCCTAACTTGAAAAAAATGAAAGAGGTCTCTATGAGGTAACTCATACTTCCGTACTAACTGATCAAAGGACATCATTATGTCTCCCTCAAATAAATCACCCATGCAAGATAC
>NW_025183489.1:0-2658 GCF_004010195.1 Chiloscyllium plagiosum | reverse complement strand
TTCATTGGGATTGTTGCAAGTATTTTGGAACAGGATCCTTAAATTGGGATAGCATGTCAGTTCGGATACGATACGTTATTCAGGTATTCTATTTTCGATTCCTTATGTTTCATTTTGTAATTTGGCAAATAAATGTCATTTGTTTAAAATTCGGCAGTCTGACCAGCTAATTCACAGATGCAGGAAAAAAGATAACTCTGGGGGTTTTGTCTGAGTGGTAACACAAAGCACAGCGGAACCTAGAAAGCTGCATCAGAGTGTACTAGCTGATTGGAGGTTTGTTAAGGAGATAGTGCCAGATCTGCTTAGAAAATATACCTACAAAGGGACATTTTACTCACATAGGGCAGGTAAAGAGGATGCAATATTAAGAGACACAGGATCCTCTGTGAAAAGATAAGGAGATATGTACTCCTGAAGGACTATTTCCAGAAAAGGTACTGCTAGAGGGAATTCACCATGAGACAAAAGGTGCAAAAGTATGTAAAGTGAGCATAGCATGTCCAGAAAAGTGTGGGGAAATTGTGGTAGGGGTATTGGACAAACTCTCAGCTCCAGAAATAAAATTTGTCCTTATGGAAAATATAACTGATTCAGTGGTTGGATTAATGCTACTCTCGTTTAAAAGCCAGTGGATATGCAGGCAACTGAATCAATTTAGGAATCTTATCCTGGAAACTTTCCTGATTGTGGGTAATAAAGTCCCAATGTCACCAATTGAAACAGAAAATACCAAAAATGTAATGATAAGGAAGCTTAAGTGCCATGAGCAGATACTTTGTTCCATCAGAAGTTTGAGAAAAATCAGGAGCAAATAGCTGATCATGTAAATATTTTTTGATCAGCTAAACTAATTGAGTCACAGCAGAAAGATAAAAGTTTAAAGCAGTTGTATCAAAAAGCACATAAGTTTGGAATTTTGAATGTATCCCTAAGTGTTATTACCTTAAAAATGATGTCCAAATGAGGAAATGGGGACTAACATATATTCAAGGAGATGAGAAATGGGAAGAGATTCATCAAATCATATTGCCAATGGGTTACAGAAAGGAGGTGATGCGAATGGTGCATGAGTTACCACCTAGAAGTCAGTTAGGAGTGATGAAAAAACAGACTGAATACAGAGACATTTTACTGGCCTGCACTGCAACAGGATATAGTTGAATTTTGCCAGATGCATCATACATGTCAAGTAATTGGAAAAACACAAGCGATAATAAAACCTGTACCGTTCTTAACTATCCCGGCATTTGAGGAACCTTTTACAGGAGTCTTAATTGATTGGCTAGGTCCCCGAACACAAACAAAAAAGTGGGCATCAGTATTTGTTAACAATAATGGATGCCTCGACTAGATTTCCAGAGGCCACCCCAAGGTGCAGTATCACAGCTAAAAGAATTGCAAAGGAATTACTATTTTAAAAAAATAGATACCGACTACCAATGAAGATACAGTGAGATCAAGGTTAAAACTTCACATCTAATTTATCACGATAATGTCTTCGGAATAAAGCATTTCAAATCTACTGCATACCATTCAAAATTGCAGGGAGCGCTAAAAAGGTGACATTCAACATTAAAGACCATGTTGAGGGCGTATAATCAGGATTATCCAGATGATTTGGGTTAGGGAATTCCATTTGCACTTTTTGTGATCAGGGATGCCCCAAATTAACAGAGCAAATTCATTCCATTGGAATTATTTTTGCGGCATTAAATGAGAGGACCATTAAAATTGATTAAGGAGAAAATAGTAAATCAGAGTTCGAAGGCCACACATTTGGACTAGATCTCAAAACTTAAGGAATGATTAATAGCGCTGGGGAGTTGGCTCGACAGCATTTGAAAGTATTGCAACATGCAATAAAACAGGAAGCGGACAGGAAATATTTTAAAAATGCAATTTTGCGATAAGGTATGACTTTTACTTCCAGTTATAGGTGAACCTTGAAAAGCAAGGTTTAGTAGATCTTATCAAACACAACGGATATTGAGTGAGGGTAACTACGTGATAGTGCCTCCAGAAAGAAAGAAATCTTGCAGCGTATGTCATGTGAATATGCTGGTAAGGGCATCCAGAGAACAAGGTGTTAATGATTACGGCACGAAGGAAAAAAAAACAATTTCAGAGGATTCTGAATCGGACATTCCTCAAATTAAAGTGGACAATGAGGTAGTTGTATAAAATTGGGATAAATGATTGAGTTACCTTACTGAGAAAAATCGAAATGACCAGAAAGAGTTATTACTATCACATGGGGAGATATGCAGATATTAACTTGGAAGTACTCACCTAATTGTGCATAATGTAGCTATAAGTGATGCCGTTATGATTAAGCAACATCCTTACAGGCATAATCCTCTAAAGTTGGCACACGTTCAGAAGGAGATTGAATGCATTTTCTAAGATGACATAATCAACATGTGTTACAGTGACTGGAAACCCCCCTAGTCATGGTGCCAAAGCCAAATGATACCCAACGATTATGTGTGGACTAACATAACGTCTATGCAGTTAAAAACATTGATGCATCCATGGTTGGAAGACTGTGTTTAAAATGTGGGACAAGCAACTTACATTTGGTATGAAACATGTGCCGGCCACATTTCAGGGACTAACCAATATATTGCCAGAATATCCAACCTGTGGTTTACATTG
>NW_025183488.1:0-2658 GCF_004010195.1 Chiloscyllium plagiosum | reverse complement strand
CAGGCTGCTCATTAGCCAGATCTTGTTGCATTTTAAATTCGACTGCTTCAGTATCTCAGAAGTTGTGAATACGCTGAACATTGTGCAATCGTGGCTGAACACACCACTTCTGACATTATGATAGAGGGAAAATCGTTGATGAAGGAGCTGAAGATTGTTGGATCCAGGCATTACCCTGATGAAATGCTGCAGCGATGGCCTGGAGCTAAATGCATTGACATCCAACAATGACAGTCATCTTCCTACGGGCCGGTATATCACTAACTAGCAGAGGGTTTGCCCCCTTTGCGCATTCATCACAGTTTTTTTTTATCCATGGAAGAGCTTGATGCCAGACCCCATAGAATGCTGTGTTGGTGTCAAGTTCTGTCACTTTCCCGTTACCTGTGGAATTCAGCTTCTTTGTGCATGTTTGAAATTAGGTTAGCAGCTCAATAGTTCTGGCGGGATGCACGGTGGCCATCTTTACACAGCTTATATCTGAGCAGATTCCGCTTGATAACACTGCTGATGACAACTTTCATCACTTTACCAATGATTGAAAGAGGGCTTAACGGGTGGTAGCCGACCATAATGTATTTGTTCTGATTTTGTTTCCACACAGGAGGTATCTGTGAAATGTTCGACATTATTTGATAGATGCCTGCGCTGGAAAGAGCAGCAGTTTTCTGGAGACAGTTCTGTTCTATTGCGGGAATGTTGCAAACGCCCATCGCTTCTGAATTGTTCAGTGCCGCCAAACATCTCCTAATGTCACTAGCTATGAAAGTATTACGAATGCTTTAGACATATATTTTTGCATTGATTCGTTGTGTTCTTCCATCATTGGGAACAGAAATAGTTGTGGAGTCCGCTTCTCTCTTGAGTTATTTAATTCTCCACCACTATAATCAACTGGATGTATCAGGGGATCAGATCTCAGATGTGATCCATTGATTGTGAGATCGGTTAGCTATTTCTATCAGTTGCTGCTTATGCTGTTTGGTATATCATTTTGTCGAAGTAAATTTGCAATCGCATTTGTCAATGCATCTAATTTGCACTCTCAGGACTGATCGTTTTGGCACACATTTTCCAACCTGTAAAAGATCTAACTTTGCAAGCTCTCTACATTTTGTTTTTCCGCCAATCTATACCAATGTCAATATGTTACATGTCACACCCGAGTCTCTTTGTTTTCAGCACTGTCCTTCGAAGCGGTATATCATAAAATATCGTCTGGAAAACTAACTTCAATAAAACTAATCGTTCTCCTTTTCGCACAAGAAGTTACTAACCACTAATTAAAAGACAAATGATTTTTCTTTGGCAAACCATGTCAACTACGAATGATTAATTTGAACTGGAGTATCCAATTGTAACATCTTAAATATGTTTCCTCAAAAAGAAGCTACTTTAACTGGCACGAGCGTGTTTTTACTTCTGTGTCCACTGTGTTCTATTTGCCATTTCGTCATCTAAACCGACCTCCCTTGAATGTATTGAGTTTTAAAAATTAAATCTAATTAATCAAATACTCTCCACTTCCTGAGGGGCCAGTACAGAAGCTCATCAGAACTCGGGTTTTTGCCAGACTGAAGCTTCAATGGTGCAGTCGTTACCCTGGCTGCGACCATAGTTGTTTGGTCCCTCTACTGTAGAATATGGGCTATTGTTGAAGTAATTGAGATAGTGAATTCAGCGATTCATCTGCTTTAGTAAATCAATAAATTTTATTTGTTGTCTGAATGGAATGCTATTGCTTCAACAGGGTTTACAGACCACTATCTTCCTGCCCAAACTCCTGATGGCACTTTTGGCCTTCTGAACTTCAATCTACGATTCTTATGAATATTTCCAAAGATAATGATAACATTACACATCGAATAATTTTTACATACGATTACAGTCAGTGCAGTCTTATGGAAGTTCAAACTCTTCAGCCCTCGATTTTGTGCCGGCGTTTTATCGCATTCAAACATCACATTAACCGGCAGAACCTTTATTGTATTATTTTCCATGTGCCTATCCGAGAGACAGTTGAATGTACGTAAGGTACCTGACTCTACTTCCAATTCTGGCATTGAATTTGACGCATCCACCAATCTCTGTGTAAAGAAACTACCTCTGACATCTCCCCTCATCCTTCCTCCAATTTCCATTACAGCATGGTCCACGTGATAGACATTGTCACCGTGGGAAAATGTATCTGGGTATGCATTCTATCTCTGCCTCTCAACATCTTGCACTCCTCTTTCAAGTTTCCTCGCATCCTTCCTTACTGCAATGAGAAAAGCCCTCTCTCCCTTAACCTTTCTTCTCATAACATGCCCTGCTGTCCAGGCAGCATCGTGGTAAATCTCCTCTGCACCCTATCTAAAGGTTCCACATATTCCCCATTATGACACAACCAGAACTGGAAACGATAATCCAAGTGTGTTCTAATGAGAGCTCTGTCGAACTGCAGCATAACCTCGTGGCTCACAAACTCAATTCGTTTATGAATGAAAGCCAACATTACTTGTGCCTTCTTAACTACCCTATCAACTTGGGTGACATCTTTGAGGACTCTATGGACATGGACTCCAAGATTGCTCGGTTCCTTCACACTGCCAAGGGTCCTGTTTTAAATATTGTAATCTGCACTCGAATTCGTCCTTCCAAATGAATGACTTCACA
>NW_025183487.1:0-2658 GCF_004010195.1 Chiloscyllium plagiosum | reverse complement strand
GACGGTGATCGCTCCCTGACGGTGATCGCTCCCAAAACGGTGTTCGCTCCCAAACGGTGTTCGCTCCCTGACGGTGATCGCTCCCTGACAGAGATCACACCCTCTCGGTGACCACTCCCTCTCGGTGACCAGTCCCGGACGGTGATCCCTTCCCGTCGGTGTGCACTCCCCGTCGGTGTGCACTCCCCGTCGGTGATCACTCCCCGTCGGTGATCACTCCCCGTCGGTGATCACTGCCCGTCGGTGATCGCTCCCCGTCGGTGATCGCTCCCCGTCGGTGATCGCTCCCCGACGGTGATCGCTCCCCGACGGTGATCGCTCCCCTCTCGGTGATCGCTCCCCTCTCGGTGATCGCTCCCCTCTCGGTGATCGCTCCCTGTCGGTGATCGCTCCCTGTCGGTGATCGCCCCCTGTCGGTGATCGCCCCCGGTCCGCGGTTGCCCCCGGTCCGCGGTCACTCCCTGACTGTTATCACCCTCTGACTGTGATGTGTCTGTGACAATGCTCACTGTCTGACTGTCACCTCCCTCTGACTTTGATCTCCCTCTGACTGTGATCACTTTCTGTGATCTCCCTCTGACTGTGATACTCTCTGTTAGAGAGTGATCATAGTCAGCGGGTGATCACAGTCAGAGGAACATCTCAGTTAGTGAGAGATCACAGTCAGAGGAACATCTCAGTTAGTGAGAGATCACAGTCAGAGGGAGATTAATCAGAGTGTAAGATCTCCCTCTGACTGTGGTCCCCTCTGATTGCGAAAACTCTCTACTTTTGAACTCTCTCTGCACTCATACTGATCAGTGATCTCCCTCTATGATCTTCCAGTGAATGTGATGACTGTCTGTGTGTGATCTCCCTCTGACTGTGATGTACCTTTGACCATGATCACACTCTGACTGTAATCACTCTGTGACTATGATCTGTGTCTGACTGTTATCTACCTTTCATTGTGATCACCCTTTGACTGTGATTTCCCACTGATTGTGATTGCTCTGTGACTGTGATCTGTGTCTGACTGTGATGACTCTGTCTGTGATCTCCTTCTGACTGTAATCACTCTGTGGTGATGACCTCCCGCTGACTGTCATCATTCCCTGCCTGTGATCATCCTCTGACTGTGATCACTTTCTGACTTTGATCTCCCATTGAATGTGATCACCCACTATGATCTCCACCTAACTGTAATCACCCTGACTGTATCTTCCTCTGACTGTCAACACTCTCTACTTCTGAACTCTGTCTTCACCCATACTGCTCAGTGGTCTCCTACTGACTGTGATCACCCCCTCATTGTGATCGCCCCCCCTACTGTGGTCACCCACTGACTGTGAACTTTCACTCGCTGTGATCCCTCCCTGTCATATCTCTGTCTGTGATCACTCTCCACAGTGATTTCCCACTGACTGTGATCACCTGTCTGTTACCTCCCTCTGACTGTGATTTGTCTAAGATCACCCACTGACAGTGATGTCCCTCTGATGGTGATTTCTATCTGACTGTGATCACTCCGAGTGTTATACCTCCCTGACTGTGATCGCCCCCTGACTGTGATCGCCCCCTGACTGTGATTTTGATCAGTTTGGTCTCACTGTGATCGCCCTCTCTCTCTGTGTAATCATTTACCTCCCCAACACTGATTCCACTATGATCTCTGTGGTCTCCCTCCCACTGCATGATCACTCTGACTGTGATCTCTCCATCGGAGTGATCTCTTACTCTCATCACTGATCTCTCTGTGTGTGTGTGATGTCTGTGATCGTCTTCACTGGTACAATGACAACATTTCAAAGGCATCTGGATGGTATGTGAATAGGAAGGGTTTCCAGGGATATGTGCCAAATGCTGGCAAATGGGACTAGGTTAGTTTGGGATTTCTGTTACACAGTGTGATCTCCCTCACCCTATGGGCAACACACTGAGGTGACAGTGGACTGACAGAGGGGCTGTATTGAGAACATATCTCTTATAGTGAAGGGTGATAGTGTGAGCCCTCAGTTTGGTTTCTGTGACCTCTCACTGAGATAGTGAGGGATCACTGCAAGGGTGGGCTGTCACAGCGAGAAAATACACAGGGACCAGTGTGAGAAATCACCGAGGCTACAGCCTGAGGGATCTGTGAACAAGCATACAGGGGTTCACAGTGAGACAGACCGTGACACACAGGAAGGCACTGGGAGTAAAGGCAGCCCACTGTTGTGTGTGTCGTCCCTTTAACATAGTGGGTCAGGTGACCCAGGCCAGGAGATTCAGGTAGGGAGGGTAGTGACCGTCTCAAAACTGACAGCGGAGCTCAGGGGGTATTTCCTGATGAAGATTACCCTCCACCTCCCTCGTGTTCTAATCATGGTTCTTGTGAACCACAAACATAATCCCTGGTGATGAGACGGCGATCTGGCCACAAACTGTGTGTGAACACTCTGTGTGGTTGGGAGACATCACCCAGACTCTGAAATAAGCACGGGATCATGGAGGATACATCAATGGAGGCAGTCGTGAGGTGACTCAGACTGTGGTCAGCGCGAGGGAGGGACAGTATGCTCTAGGGGGTGGGCGAGAACACTGAGTGAAATAGGACATGAGCAGCTATGGGACCAGTGTGCTGACTCTCCCCTGAGGAACCGGCGGATTGGGTTCATTTGGTATCTGTGTTTTTTGAAA
>NW_025183486.1:0-2658 GCF_004010195.1 Chiloscyllium plagiosum | reverse complement strand
ACAGACAGTTACTCACTCCCGCCGGCGCGCTGCTGGAGTGTCTCTCCCCTCCACGGGCCGGTGCCTCTTCCCCAGAGAGACCGGGGAGGATTTATGGGCCTTCCCCTCCCCGCCCGCCTCGGTGGTCATGGGGCCTGAGGTCCCTCCCCCCAGCCTTTACCGGAACACGAATGGCTGGGGGAAAACAGGGGGCGTGGCCAGCTGTGTCGCTTCCTGCCCCGCCCAAGGTTTATCAGGTGAGGGCGGGCGGGGCAGGAGCCCAGTTCCCTCTCCGGGGCCCGGAGACACGGTCGCTGCAGGAGGTGGAGCAGCGGTGGTTCCCCCCAGGTTAGTGCCAGGGCGTGGCTGGGTTGGGCAGGGCTCGGGTGCCCCCGGGCGAGGTGTTGCAGGGGCAAGTGTTGAATCCCGAGGGGTTTCTCTATCGGGGTGGGGAGTGGGTGTGGGGTCAGTGGGGTTAGGGTCAGGTACGGGTTCGGGGGTTTGAGGGTCAGGGTTCCCGCGCCGGGGCGACGCTGGCATGGCCGCAGGGGCATTGTCGTGCCGGGGCAGGGCAGGTCGTGGGCTAGGTGTCAGGGAAGGGGATAGGGTGGTCTCCCCGTAGGCAGGCTTGACGCGCCGCGACTTTTTCGGTGCCTTCTGGCCGGCCAGACACTCGCCCCCCTCCCTGCCAGAGGCTGAAGTGTTGGAAGCCTCTGGCTTCGGTGCCGAGGCTGGAGGTGTTGGCTTCGAGGGAGGGGGAGTGTGTGCGGCGGCACCACCATCAGCCGTTGGCACGAGCTGGGCAGCCTTCTGGGTGGGGCAGTTTTTCCTTATGTGCCCCACCTTGTGGCTCAGGTGGCACCGCACGCCACCCGCCGTCCAGAAGGCACGGTAGGCCGCGCCCTCGTGGAGGACAGTAAAATTGCCCTTGGTGACTTCCTCCCGGGCCAGGCAAATAAATACCTGGTGCCGGAAGGAGTAGATGTGTCTGAGGGCAGGGTCTTTCAGACCGAGCAGGAGCGGTTGGACCCCTGACCGGATCTCCCCCAGGGTGGTGAGGTGGGGAAGAAGGAGCTCACTCGAAATGAAGGGCGGGACATTGGAGTGCTGGCCACCTGGGTGTTTTCCGATTTTCCTGGTGGTGGAAATTGAATAAAGATTCGTGCACTTTGTGTCTTTCACAGTGTCTTACACCTGCACACACACACCATGGGTTCTGGGGATAAAATAAGCACTACCGCACTTAGGTGGTAGTGTGGGGGTCAAATAAGAAAAAAAAATAGAAAAAAAAAGAAATTGAAAAAAAAAAAGAAACAGGAGGGGGTGCCTGCCCCTCTTCCGCGGTTACGTTAGGGCTCGGGTGTCCTTGGAGAAGGAGCACGTGGTGTCGACCAACACCCTGGAGTTGTTCAGGGAGTGGAGTGCATCATTTCTCCGTCCAATTCTATTTTGATTTAGTCCCTACCCTCCCCTTCACTGTTTTGATCACACAGC
The DNA here is from genome assembly GCF_004010195.1 of Chiloscyllium plagiosum. NCBI lineage: Eukaryota > Metazoa > Chordata > Chondrichthyes > Orectolobiformes > Hemiscylliidae > Chiloscyllium > Chiloscyllium plagiosum. The sequence goes on along the minus strand of NW_025183486.1, from coordinate 1,185 downwards.
ACTGTCCTTTGATGTGAAGGGCAGTGTTTGTCACTGGCCACCCAGGTGTTTTCCTGTCTTCCTGGTGGTGGAAATTGAATAAAGATTCGTGCACTTTGTGTCTTTCACTGTGTCTCACACGTATACACACACACCATGGGTGCTGGGGAAAAAATAAGCACTACCGCACTTAGGTGGTAGTGTGGGGGTTAAATTATAATAAAAAATATATAACCAGGAGATCTCCTCGTGGGTCTGCTCCTGGGCCTGGCCAAACTGGCCATCAACAGGTCGAGGCAGCGGGCCGTGGAGGGTGTCGTTAGGGCCAACTGCCTGCCCCTCTCCCGCGGTTACGTTAGAGCCCGGGTGTCCTTGGAGAAGGAGCACGCGGTGTCGACCAACACCCTGGAGATGTTCAGGGAATGGTGGGTGCCGCAGGGAGTGGAGTGCATCATTTCTCCTTCCAACTCTATTTTGATTTAGTCCCTACCCTCCCCTTCACTGTTTTGATCATACAGCACTGCCCTTTGATGTGAAGGGCACTGCTTGTCACTGGCCACTCGGGTGTTTGCCTATCTTGAGAGTTGGAGCAGTGTGAGTGAGTGTGTACATGTGCAAGGACTCTCCTCCTTGAAGGGGACTATCCCTGGACTAGCTGCCCCACATCGAGAGAGAGGAAGAAGAGGAGGAGGCAGAAGCAGAAGGAGGTGAGAACTTTTGTGTCTGGGGCCTACGTTTGGAGCTGCAGCCTGGGCCTCACCCAGGTGAAGGCAGTGTTGCTGCTGCTCCCACTGCTGATCTCTGGGACCCTGCCCAGACCTACCTCAGCTGTTGCTGCTTGGGGCCTGCCTCACTGCTGCTGCTGCCTGGGACTTGCCTTGGGGCCCCTCCCAGGACTTCCACCATTGCTGCTGTTACTAGAGGCCCACCTCGACTGCTGCTGCCTGGGACTCAATTTTAGGGCTGCCTGGGACTTGCCTTGGGGAACCTCCCCAACAGGCCTGTCCCCCACTGCTGCGACCAAGGGCCTGCCTCCACTGCTGCTGTTGCCTGAGGCCTGCCTCCACCACCACTGCCTGGGACTCGCCTTGGGGCCCCTCCCCACAACTTCCACCACTACTGCTGCCTGGGTCTCAATTTTGGGGCTGCCTGGGACTTGCCTTGGGGACCCTCCCCATCAGGTCTGCCCCCCCCATTGCTGCGACC
>NW_025183485.1:0-2658 GCF_004010195.1 Chiloscyllium plagiosum | reverse complement strand
AGAAGGCAAGAAATGCAGCATCATAGAAGGTGCACCTCCAGGGAGTGCATTTTACCAACTACCACTGCTAAATATAAACACTCTGATATGATCCTCCGTTTTTAATGTAAAACATAGCCCCATACAGGAGGCACCATTTAAATGAGTTAAAAATACAAGCCTTGAGCAAATCCAGTCTCCACCTTACCCTCCGCTTCTTGGAGCTCGGACCTTCTTCCAGCTCCGGGGGATTGATGCCACTACCACTCCTCTACTGAAGAAGCTTTGGGAAGCAGATGCAAAGGCAAAATACAGAACAGAGCACCTTTGCAAATGAAAGCAGCTTATAGAGACATTGAGCAATAGCATCACATGGTTTTGATCCATCGACCTCTGGGTTACGTGCCCAGCACACTCACGCAGCACTACTCTGCTTCTGTGCGCCCAGCAGCTGGATTGTGGATCAGTTTAAAGTAGGTCCTATATTCTGATTACATCGGTACACAAGGCAGTGAAGAAAGGTTTCAGCACATTGGCCTTCATCAATTAGGGAATTGAGTATAGATGTTGGCAAGTTATGTTGTAGTTATACAGGACGTTAATGAGGCTGCACCTGGAATATTGCAATCAGTTTTGGTCCCCTTGGTGTTCTGACTTCTGACTTCTTCAACTCTGGGTTTGTGTTGAACTTGATGGGATACTTTGTGCAACTCAGCATGTTTAAACAGTATCTCTCAGAGGGATTCATTTGAAACTTTTTAGGAGGTGAGCTCAACAAGATTGAACTATTCAAAGTTACTTGGACTCTATTTTAAACTTACATCAGGACCAGTAGTCAGAGACACGTACAGCATATAAACAGATCCTTCGGTCCAACTTGTCCATGCTGACCTGATATCCTAAATTAATCTACTCCCATTTGACAGCACCTGGCCCATATACTCTGGCAGCTCATTTCATATAAGTACCACCCTCTGCATGAAGAATTTGTCCCTTTAATATATTTCGCCTCTTACCCTAAACCTATGCCCTCTAGTTCTGGACTCCCCCACCCCAGGGAAAAGACCTTGTCTATTACCCTGTCCATGCCCCTCATGATTTTGTAACCTCTATTACGTCAATCCGCTGCCTCCGATGCTCCAGTGAAAACAGCCCCAGCCTATTCAGCCTCTCCCTGTAGCTCAAATCCTCCTACCCCCAGTAACATTCCCGTACATCGTTTCTCATAGAGGAGTCAACGTTACAGTCCTGAAGAAGGGTTAATACCCAAAACGCTGACTACTCCACATTCTGCTGCTGCCTGGCTTGCTGTATTGTCCCAACCTCCTGCTTGCCTACTTCGGGTTGCAATATTTAGTTGTTACCACTGCAGCCTCACAGTGCCGGGTACCCAGGTTTGATTCCAGCCTTGGGTGGCTGTCTGTGAGGAGTTTGCACATTCTCCCAGTGTCTGCGTGGGTTTTCTCTGGATGATCCTGTTTTCTTCCATAAATCTGCAGGTTATGTGGATTGGCCATGCTTAATTGCGCATAGTGTTAGGTACATTAGTCAGAGGGAAATGGGTCTGGATGGGTTACTCTTCGGAGGGTCGGTGTGGACTTGTTGGGACAAATGGCCTGTTTCCACACTGTAGCTCATCTTATCTGCACTACTTTTGTCACTAACGAATGGCAAAGTAGACACGACGGGCCGAATGGACTAACTTCTGCTCCAATGGTCTTGCGGTCTTAGGTTTCTCTGGATCATTTCATTGGCAATGTGCAGTCCCTGACTCAATGAACAGCAGTGTGCACTGAAAGCAAAGCTCAAAGGATCGTAGAACTCCTACAATGTGGAAACAAGTTCTTCAGCCCAACACGTCTGCACTGATCTTCCGAAGAGTAACCTACTCAGATCCATTTTCCTACCCTCCATAAATTGCACACAGACCCCCAAGGGTGGAATTATTCCTGGGTTCCTGGTGCCATGCGGCAGCAGTGCAAGCCCTGAGTCACCATGGGGTTGTCGTTGTTGGGTGTAGGGGAGGCAATTGCAGCCTAGCAGAAAACAAAAACAACCTACCTACTCTGCTACTGCACCCACTGTCAGAACTTGCAGGAGGTTCAGTCCCGGGGGTGACCGAAGGCAGCGTCACTGGTAGGATCTGGTTGCTGGGAGCGCTGGTGCCCCCGCTGGTGCTTCCGCAAGTTGCAGGAAAACATGAACCTCTTCCCACACTCAGGCCATATGAAGGGCATCTCCCTGGTGTGGACACACAGGTGCTTCAGCAGGGAGGAGGAATTGCTGAAGGCCTTCCCGCACTCAGGGCAGCAGAATGGCCTCACCAACCCCCTTTCCCCCATGTGGACCAGCTGGTGCTCCAACAGTGTGGAGGAGTGGGTAAAGACCTTCCCACATTCGGGGCAGGAGAACGGCTTCTCCCCGGTGTGGATGGACTGGTGCCTCAGCAGGGCCGAGGAATTGCTGAAGGCCTTCCTGCACCTAGGGCAACTGAACGACATCTGACCAATGGGCTAGTAGGTCGGAGGGAAGAGCAAAGCCCTTCCTGCACTCGGGGCAGAAGAATGGCCTCTCCTCAGTGTGGACCCACTGGTGTCTCAGCAGGTGGGAAGAACTGCTGAAGGCCATCTCGCACTTGGGGCTGGTGAACAGCCTTCCCCGGTGTGGACCAACTGGTGC
>NW_025183484.1:0-2658 GCF_004010195.1 Chiloscyllium plagiosum | reverse complement strand
TGAATACGTTGAGTATAATGTGAGTATACTTAAGAGGGAAATCAGGAGGTCAAAAAGAGGACATGAGACAACATTGGCAAATAGAATTAAGGAAAATCCAAGGGTAAATAAGGAAAGAATAGCGCCCCTCAAATATCAGTTTCGTGCCTTTGTGTGGAATGCAGGAGATGCGGGCGATACTAAATGAGTGTTTTGCATCAATGTTGACTGTTGGAAAGGACATGGAAGATAGAAAATGTAGGGAAGTAAATGGTGACATCTACAAAAATGTTCATATTACAGAAGAGGATGTGCTGGATGTCTTGAAACGTATAAAAGTGGATAAATCCTCGGAACGTAATCAGGTGTACAGAGAACTCTGTGGGAAGCCAGGGAACGGATTGCTGGGCCTGTTACTGAGACATTTGTATAATTGATAGTAATAGGTGAGGTGCCAGAAGACTGGAGGTTGGCGAATGTGGTGCCAATGTTTAAGAAAGTTGGTAAGGACAAGCCAGGGAACTATAGACCAGTGAGTCTGACAGTGGTGGTGGGCAAGTTGTTGGAGGGAATCTTGAGGGATAGGATGTACATGTATTTCGAAAGGCAAGGACTGAGTAGGGATAGTCAGCGTGGCTTTGTGAGTGGAAAGTCATGTCTCACAACCTTCTTTGAATTGTTTGCAAAAGTAACAATGATCATTGATGAGAGCAGAGTGGGAGATATGATTTATTTGAACTTCAGTAAGTCGTTCGACCAGGTTCCCCATGGGAGACTGATTAGCAAGGTTAGATCTCATGGAATACAGGGAGAAGTAGCCATTTGGATCCAGAAATGGCTCAAAGGTAGAAGGCAGAGGGTTGTTTTACAGACTGGAGGCCTGTGACCAGTGCAGTACTACCAGGATCGGTGCTGGGTCCAATACTTTTCGTCATTTATATAAATGATTTGAATGTGAGCATAAGAGGTATAGTTAGTAAGTTTGCAGACAACACCAAAATTGGAGTTGTAGAGAATAGCAAAGAAGATAACCTCGGATTGCAACAGGATCAGATGGGCCAATGGGCTTAGGAGTGGCAGATGGAGTTTAATTTACATTAATGTGAGGTGTTGCATTTTGGGAAAGCAAATCTTAGCAGGAGTTATACTCCTAATGGTGTTGTCCGAGGGCGTGTTGCTGACCAAAGAGACCTTGGAGTATATGTTCATTGAAAGTAGAGTCATAGATAGATAAGATAGTGAAGAAGACGTTCGTATGGTTTCCTTTATAGGTCAGAGTATTGAGTACAGAAGTTGGAAAGTCATGTTGTAGCTGTACAGGAAGTTGGTGAGGGCTCTTTTGGAATATTGCGTACAGTTCTGGTCTCCTTCCTATCGGAGGATGTTGTGAAACTTGAAAAGGTTCATAAAAGATTTACAAGGATGTTGCCAGGGTTGGAGCATTTGAGCTGTAAGGAGAGCCTGAATAGGCTAGGGCAGTTTTCCCTGGAGTGTTGGAGGCTGAGGGGTGACCTTATTGAGGTTTATAAAATCATGAGAGGCATGGTTAGGATAAATAGACAAGGTGTTCTCCCTGATGTGGGAGAGTCCAGAACTAGAGGCCAGAGGTTTAGGGTGAAAGAGGAACGATATAAAAGAGACCGAAGGGGCAACTTTTACACGCAGAGGGTGGTACTTGTTTGGAATGATCTGCCAGAGCAAATGGTGGAGGCTGGTACAATTGCAATATTTAAAAGGCATCTGGATGGGTATATAAATAGGAAGGGCTTGGGGGATATGGCTCGGGTCCTGGCAGGTGAGACTAGTTTGAGTTGCAATATCTGGTCGGCATGGCTGAGTTGGACCAAAGGGTCTGTTTTCATGCTGTACGTCTCTGTGACTCTCTGACTCTAATTTAGAAACGACAATAATTTAACATGCACTGTCAAATTAATAAATGGTTTATGTTATTAAATTGTAACATACAATAAGTTGAAAACTTGCAATTTTTAGAATGAAAAATAAAGGACGAAGAACAAATAAAATTCCAGCACAGGAGCAGGCCTTTTAGCCCTCCAAGCCTGCACCGATCCTGTCTAAATCTGTCGCATATTTTCTGAGGGTCTGTATCCCTTTGCTACCTGCCCATTCATGTATCTGTCTAGATGTATCTTCAATGATACTATTGCAAAATACTCCAAATATGGTCTGATCAGAACCTTGTAAAAACTCATAAATCCTTCCCTGCTTTAATATTCAAGTCATCTCAAAATAAATACCATCGCTGTATTTGTCTTTCTGACTGGATAGGCCACCAGGAGCAATGAACACATGATGGACATTAATAAATTTACCAAGGAGTTCTAAAAATAAACAATGCTTAAAGCATGCTGGGAAATGGATCCCAGCCTTGAGTAAACTCTCTGCTAATCCATATGCTGCAGAATCCAGACAGACTGCAGCTCCCCACAGACAATTTGCAAAAAAAAAACTGATAGCTACAGACCCTGCAATACACACCTGAAATTGGACTTGAATGGTACAATGGAATGTCGCCCTTGGGCCATCAATAATGCCAACCCCTGGTTGAGTCTGATTTATCTGGGTAAATGAGCTTGATCATTCCATTGGAAGATCTTCCCAAGGGCTTGAAGACTTGGAAGGATCAGAATCACCTCAAAACCCCACAGAGTGCGGCAA
>NW_025183483.1:0-2658 GCF_004010195.1 Chiloscyllium plagiosum | reverse complement strand
CTATCTGTGGTAGTGAGGGAGAACTATCTGAAATATTGTGGGAGCACTTTCTGTGGTATTGGGGGAGCACTATCTGAGGTACTGAGGGAGAAAAATCTGAGGTATTGAGGGAGCACTTTCTGAAGTATTGTGGGGGCACCTTCAGACGTATTGAGGGAGCACTGCCTGAGGTACTGAGGGAGCACTTTCTGAGATACTGAGGGAGAAATTTCTGAGGCATTGAGGGAGAACTGTCTGAGGTACTGAGAGAGCACGTTCTGAGCTATTGTGGGAGCACTGTCTGAGGTACTGAGGGAACACTTTCTGAGGTATTGGGGAGCGCTTTCTGAGGTATTGAGGGAGCACATTCTGAGGTACTGAGGGAGCACTTTCTGTTGTATTGAGAGAGCACTATCTGAGGAATTGAGGGAGCATTATCTGAGGTACTGAGGGCGAACTATGTGAGCTATTGGAGGGCACTTTCTGAGGTATTGAGGGAGGACTTTCTTAGGTACTGAGGGAGGAATATCTGAGGTACTGAGGGAGAACTATCTGAAGTATTGAAGGAGCACTATTTGAGCTATTGAGGGAGAACTATATGAGATATTGAAGGAGAACTATCTGAGCTTTGAGGGAGCATCTTTTGATGTCCTGAGGGAGCATTTTCTGAGGTAATTGAGGGAGTACTTTCAGAGGCATTGAGGGAGCACTTTCTGAGGTACTGAGGTAGCACTTTCTGAGGTACTGAGGGAACACTTTCTGAGGTACTGAGAGAGCAATTTCTGAGGCATTGAGCGAGCACTGTCGGAGGTACTTAGTGAGCACGTACTGAGGTTTTGAGGGAGCACTTTCTGATGTACTGAGGAAGCACTATCAGAGGAACTGAGGGAGAACTATCCGAGGTACTGTGTGAGCACTTTCTGAGGTATTAAGGAAGCACATTCTGTGGTATTGTGGGAGCACTTTGTGAGGTATTGAGTGAGAAATATCTGAGGTACTGAGGGAGCACTTTCTGAGGTATTGTGGGGCACCTTCAGAGGCATTAAGGGAGCACTTTCTGAGGTACTGAGGGAGCAATTTCTGAGGCGTTGAGGGAGCATTTTCTGATGTACTGAGGAAGCACTATCAGAGGAACTGAGGGAGAACTATCCGAGGTACTGTGTGAGCACTTTCTGAGGTATTAAGGAAGCACATTCTGTGGTATTGTGGGATCACTTTCTGAGGTATTGATTGAGAAATATCTGAGGTAATGAGGGAGCACTTTCTGATGTATTGTGGGGCACCTTCAGAGGCATTAATGGAGCACTTTCTGAGGTACTGCGGGAGCAATTTCTGATGCGTTGAGGGAGCATTTTCTGAGGTATTGAGGGAGCACTTTCTGAGGTACTGAGACAACACTTTCTGAGGTACTGAGGGAACACTTTCTGAGGCATTGAGCGAGCACTGTCTGAGGTTCTGAGGGAACACTTTCGGAGGTATTGAGGGAGCACTATCTGAGGTCGTGAGGGAGAACTATCTGAAAAATCGAGTTGTTGAGGGAGCATTATCGGAGTTATTGAGGGGGCACATTCTGAGTTATTGAAGGAGCACTTTCTGAGGTATTGAGGGAGCACTGTCCGCGGTACTGAGGGACCAGTTTCTAAGGTATTGAGGGAGAACTATCTGAGGTACTGAGGGAGCACTTTCTGAGGCATTGAGGGAGCACTGTCTGAGGTACTGAGCGAACTCCTTCGGAGGTGTTGGGGAGCACTGTCTGAGGTACCGAGGATGCACTTTCAGAGGTACTGAGAGAGCACTTTCTGAGGTATTGAGGGAGCACTGTCCGCGGTCCTGAGGGAAGTGTTTCTAAGGTCCTGAGGGAGCACCTTCTGACGGACTGAGGAAGCTCGATCAAAGGTCCTGAGGGAGAACTATCCGAGGTACTGTGTGAGCACGATCTGAGGAATTGAGGGAGAACTATCTGAGGTATTGAGGGAGCACTTTCTGAGGTATGAGTGAGAAATATCTGAGGTATTGCTGGAGCACATTCTGAGGTATTGTGTGGGCACCTTCTGAGGCATTGAGGGAGCACTGTCTGAGGTACGGAGGTAGCACTTTCTGAGCTACTGAGGGAGCACTTTCGGAGGCATTGAGGGAACACTGTCTGAGGTACTGAGGAAGCACTTTCGGAGGTACTGAGAGAGCACTTTCTGAGGTATTGAGGGAGAACTATCTGAGGTACTGAGGGAGCACTTTCTGAGGTATTGTGGGGCACCTTCAGAGGCATTGAGGGAGCACTTTCTGAGGTACTGAGTTAGCACTTTCTGAGCTACTGAGGGAGCACTTTCTGAGGCATTGAGGGAGCACTGTCTGAGGTACTGAGGAAGCACTTTCGGAGGTACTGAGAGAGTACTTTCTGAGGTATTGAGGGAGCACTGTCCACGGTACCGAGGGACCAGTTTCTTCGGTACTGAGGGAGCACTTTCTGATGTACCGAGGAAGCACTATCAGAGGTACTGAGGGAGAAATATCCGAGGTACTGTATGAGCACTTTCTGAGGTATTGAGGAAGCACATTCTGTGGTATTGTGGGAGCACTTTCTGAGGTATTGAGGGAGCACTATCTTAGGTAGTGAGAGATAACTATCTGAGGTATTGAGCGAGCACTATCTGAGGTTCTGAGGGAGAACGATATGAGATA
>NW_025183482.1:0-2658 GCF_004010195.1 Chiloscyllium plagiosum | reverse complement strand
ATTGGATGGATCAAAGGGACTTTTTCCTGTGCTGGAGAAGGTGATTCTGTGAAAACGGTTATAAATAATGCCTTATTCATGTTAATCACAGATCATCTGTTTATCTCAGTTTCCTCAACACTTACCTGGACATGGCATTACTTTGCTCTTGTGTGACCCGCTGTGTTGAACCTCACAGGAGATTTTGCTGGGGCAATCTACCGCTGAGTCGGGCAGGGTTAACTGGCTGCTCAGGGTATAGGTTCCCTTCTTGTTTCTCACTGATGGGTAAGTCTTCAATCCAGTCGTGATTAGCTCCCCACCTTTCTTCCAGGTTACCTTGGAGACGTCAGGGGAATAGTCCATCGCCAAACAACCAAAGATCACAGAACCGGTGTTGTGCTCCTGACAGGAGGAGACCAGGCCATAAAGCGTGGGGGGAGACGGTGTCTCTACAATAGAATGACCAATTGAGCATGTTAATTTGACCTTATCAGTTATTCAAATGTATCCTCAGCTGTAAACGTTTGCCAGTATGCTCCCGCTGAAGTCGACAGCATAACTGGGGTTTATTTTTGTTTCCTATCAGTTGCTGATCAAGATCATTGGCTCCCTCTTTAGAAACATGCCCTCGACCTTGACCATTGTCATATAATTTCGGAAGAAGAACATCCTGATCCCACCCCAGTAACTGTTTGAAGATCTCACCAACTGACACTTTCACTGGATTGCTGTGAAGAGCAGAGAAGGTTCACAAACTACAAACCAAGGAAATGCAGATTCATCGAAATTCTACAGTGTGTGCAAACAGGCCATTTGGCCCAACAAGTCCATACCCACCCTCTGAAAAGTAACGCATCCAGACCCATTCCCCTACACGATTATGCTATAGTTAACTCTGACTAATGCACCTAACCTCCCAATCACTGAACACAACATTTGCAATTTCCCCCAGCTTGCACATCTTTGGACTGTGGGAGGAAACGCACACAGACATGGGGAGAAAGTGCCAAGTCCACACAGACAGTCATCCGAGGCTGGAATGGAACCCGAGTCCCTAGCACTGTGAGGCAGCAGCACTAACCACGGAACCAGCGTGCTGCCCCACGAGGTGCCGCGCTGCTGGAAATACCCAACAGCTGGCAGTACCCCCGGAGAGAAGTCAGAGTGAATCATAGAACATAGAACATTACAGCCCTTCGGCCCTCGATGTTGCACTGCCCTGTCATACTAATCTGAAGCGCATCCCACCTACACTAGGGACGGGGAGGATGGCTGTCACGGCTGAACTCATGCCAATTGTCTGGAAGTTGAAACATCTCATTTACAATTCTCTGAATTCTGGAGGCCTCTGAAAAATGGAGGACTATTAAGGTTCAGAGACTTTGGAGTGTTCCAGCTGAGTATTTACGTAAATATGATTTGAGAAATGAACAAGTAATCTTTAACTTTAATAACTATCAAACTGACACACAGTTCACCACCAAACCTCATCTTTCAGACTAACCACTGCACTTACTCTGTCTAGACCTAAATTCCCACTCACATTGACAAACCCTCCCCTGCTATACACCCATTCATGCCCAGAACACACTACCCCTATCACACGAAACACATCCCAGGCAATCCATATTGGTAGTGTCGCTGAGCAGAGAGATCTCGGTGTCCATGTACATAGATCCCTAAAAGTTGCCAGCCAGTTTGATAGAGTTGTTAAGAAGACATACTTTGTGTTGGCTTTCATCGATAGAGGGACTGAGTTTCAGAACCACGAGGTAGGCTGCGGCTGTACAAAACTCTGGTGTGGCTGCACTTGGGAGTATTGTGTACTGTTCTGGTCACCACATTATGGGGAGAATGTGGAAGCTTTGGAAGAGTTCAGAGGAGGTTTACCAGGATGTTGTTTGGTATGGCGGGAAGGTTGAATGAGGAAAGGATGAGGGTCTTGAGGCTGTTTTATTTGAGAGAAGAAGGTTGAGAGGTGACTTAGGGAAGGTTTAATGAGGAAAGGATGAGGGTCTTGAGGCTGTTTTTATTTGAGAAGAAGGTTGAGAGGTTACTTAATTAAGACATAAAAGATAAACAGAGAGTGGACAGTGAAAGTCTTTTTCCTTGAATAGTGATGGAGAGCAGGAGAGGACATAGATGACAGATGTCAGAGGTTGTTTCTTTACTCAGAGAGTAGTAGGGCCATGGAACGCACTGCCTGCAACAATAGTACACTCGCCAACTTTAAGGGCATTTAAAAGGTCATTGGATAAACATGTGGATGAAAATGGAATCGTGTAGGATAGATAGGCTTCAGATTGGTTCCACAGGTCAGCGCAACATCGAGGGCTGAAGGGCCTGTCCTGCACTGTAATGTTCTATATTCTATATTCCAGATGGACATATGATCTCAATCCCTTTCACTCATTTACGCTCCTGCCGCCCTGCACCTGGCCCATGGTGAATCTGGCCCTGACTGGACCTGGCACCATCATTTTCACAACCTCGGACAAAAGCCCACTACCCAAGACGTGACCTCAGCCCTTGATCACTGACCTCTCATCTTACCCAAGTCAACCTGTGCACATTGCATCCCAGCTCCTTTCGCATCTGTGCTTTGCCACCCACCATTTTGCCAGACTCCGAGCTTTGCATTTCGACAACACGTCCCCCTGTCATTTCATTACAGTG
>NW_025183481.1:0-2658 GCF_004010195.1 Chiloscyllium plagiosum | reverse complement strand
CTGGGAGGCAACATACCAAACGTGAGTCTCTCTCTTTCCCACAAAACCGTCTATCTGTGCTCCGAACTATCGAGTCCCCAATTACTATTGCTCTGCTCTTCTCCACCCTTCCCTTCTGAGTAACGGGGACAGGCTCTGTGCCAGAGGCCTGAGCCCCGTTACTTACCCCTGGTAAGTCCACCCCCCCCCCCACAAGTATCCAAAACGGTATACTTGTTCTTGAGGGGAACGGCCGCACTGGCTGCTTCCTCAGTCCCCCTCACTGTCACCCATCTATCTGCCATCTTTGGAGTTACTACTTCCCTAAAGCTCCGATCTATGACCCCCTCTGCCTCCCGAATGATCCTAAGTTCATCCAACTCCAGCTCCAGTTCCCTAACACGGTCTTGGAGGAGCTGGAGATGGGTGCAAGTGTAATCAACACGGACGTCCATGGCATCCCTCACCTCAAACATGTTGCAAGAGGAACATTACACTGCCTTCACTGCCATCCCTCTGAAAGCAACCTTTTATAAAAAAAAAAACTGGGTCTAAAGAATACAACAAGCAAAATGCAGCACTTACCTACTTACCACAACGGGTCTTATTATTTAGGTTAGAGGAGGAGGGCGGGTGGGAAACACTACCTCTGTCGTGCCTGGGGTTCTTCTCCTGTGCGCTTTTAAAGGGAAAAACACCTACCCAGCTGCCCCTCCGGTCTTCGTCACTTCCCCCTGCTGCTCCCGCTCTTTCTGTAAAGAGAGAAAAAAACACCGCTGCCCGCTACCGGTAAGTAATTTTAAAACAAACTGTCTTACCTTAGCTGCTGCTCGCACTCAAAGTGACCGTTGGCGTCGAAGGGTGAGTATTTATACTCAGTGCTTTCCTTCCCGGCAGCGACCCAAAATTTTGAAGTGGTGTATGTCCAGTGTTTTACTTTTTGCACTATGGCAGTTTAATTCTGTTGTGAAACAATATTTTATGTCTCCAATACGAATGCTACTTATACGCTCGTAGGAACATAAGACCATCAGACACAGGAGCAGAAATAGGCCACTGAGCCCAATGATCAGTGTTGATATGTTTCTCAACATCCTTTCCATCTACCTGAGAAAGACTGATTCCTTTTATGAATCAATAATATTGCCATCGCAGTCATAAATACATTTAATGACTTATGTTCCACAGTGTTCTGTGTCAATGAATTGCACAGATTCACCATCGTCTGTCTGAAGAAATTGTTCCTTATTTCATTTTCGGTCATTCCTTGCGAGGATGTACCATTGGATCCTCGTCTCTCCTACTCTGGGAAATATCTTCTGCACATCCTGTCTATTCAGGCCACTCAGTCTTCTGCAAATTTCAACGAGGTCTCTTCCAACCCTCATCCTTCAAATTTCTGTGGATTACAGACACAGAACCCTCACCATTACTCGAATGGCAAGCATTCCATCGCGGGGATCACTCTTACGAATCTGCTGAGGACTAATTTTGTCAGACTATAAAATCTCTTTTTTTGCAAAACGTGCACATAAATAGCCAGTTTCCAATTTGCAGCAATACTATTTTTGATAATTTCTACTGACAGCAATAAATATGAGTACGATTTTATACTGACGTATTTGATCACGGTATCGATTTTATATTCATGCATTTATTTGAAAAATATCCTGCTCAAGAGAGGTTTTAGAACATTGACATCTGATTTTGAAGATGAAACTTTTCAATGGATGTTTGATATGTATGTTTCAAACAAAAATCGCACGAAACAGAAATTATCACACATCAAAATTCTGATTGAAAATCTAAGGGGTAACTGTGCAAAGCATTTTTAACAACCCGGAGAATTAAGGTAATCAGTGTGAAATCTAGCCTCAGCTACAAAGAGATTCCGCTAAAATATATTGCTCTTGTCCACATTTTTTATAAATACTCTGACAGTTTGTTTCAATCGAGATTTCATTGCATTCTTCAGTTCTCCTTTGAATTTTTTCTGGGTTGTGGCATTAATACAGGGATTCAGGAAACAACTCAACAACTTGAGGATATTTCCTGTTTCAGTTGCGATATATTCAGGGTCGTTAAAGTCACCTCTGTAATAATTAGGGTTTGCCTGTCTGGTAATGACCAAAATAGCAGAATATGTCAACCAAAGCAACATGAAACTGACGGAAACCGAAAATAATAAAACGATGGACTTCCTCCGGTTCTCCATCTCTGCATTGCTTTCATTCTTATTTCTGTGACCACGGAGACTAATCCGCGTTCGATTCGCCATCACAATACAGTGGATGGTTAAAGAATTAAACGAGAAAATTAGGAGAAATGGAAGCCCACCAATCCAGGCGCTATAAAACCAGACCAACGCTACCCATGCAGATGATGCTACACTTGACCGGCAGCCCCATTGGATTTCATTAACGATTTCCTCTGGCTCATATGCAAACAAAACTGGAATAGTCTTTGACAAAGTCAAGACCGAAATGATTATTAATACCGTGGTTGCAGTTCTTTCGGTACAATATAAGGTTTTAAATCTCTGGCAGCCGATCATCACAAATCTGTCAAATGTGAAGGACGCAGTGAACCAAACAGTTAAATCGAGACTGATGACAGTCATGTATATAATGAGCTTGCAAACAGGTATAAGGGAGAAGAAGGAAAATGGAAAGTGATAAC
>NW_025183480.1:0-2657 GCF_004010195.1 Chiloscyllium plagiosum | reverse complement strand
TGTGTGTGCATATATATTTAAAAGTTGCAAAAGGACATTGAGTAAAACAGCATTTATTCAAAAAAATCTGATTTTCTGGAATGTTCTCTCCTTGGGAAATACCTCAGTCACTTACTACCAGCCATAAAGACCCCCTGAGTGAATATCTATTACTCACTAGAGATACAGAAGTGATTTTTGAAGTCGATGACGTTTCTCATGTCGCTGAGCCTACGCTGTGCTAAATTCCAGAAAGGAGGTTTAGCTCGCTTCATATTACTAATTTTGCTGCAAACTTGCACAGTCCATAAAAACAATCCAAAAATTATTAGGTTTATCTCATTGGACATTTTGCCTGTTTTCAGAAAAACTGGAATAGAAATGACAAATATGTATTTAAGTACTGCTATGAAGATTACAGAATTCAAACAGGAATTTTTTCGTGTCTTATCACTAGATATGGTTGGGCGAGATGAGTGAGCAGCAAATGAACTCACTCCCTTCTCTGTGATTGCAGCCAAATTTTCCAATGCAACAGATGAAAGAACAAAGGTGCATTACACCGGCAGGTCAGTTCCAACTCACGATAGTATAGTTTCACTTTATTGTTCGCCATCTTCTAAAGTATTAGCTTAGTGGGGAGATCAGGATCCTGAAGATATGCTGAGATATTGCG
Source organism: Chiloscyllium plagiosum (assembly GCF_004010195.1). Classification (NCBI taxonomy): domain Eukaryota; kingdom Metazoa; phylum Chordata; class Chondrichthyes; order Orectolobiformes; family Hemiscylliidae; genus Chiloscyllium; species Chiloscyllium plagiosum. The sequence continues at coordinate 2,002 of NW_025183480.1, read as the reverse complement.
CGAATTATTCCCACATTGTTGGCATCACTTTATATCATAAACCAGTAATGCAGCGGACTGAGCTAACCGGCTTTCATTTAATGCTGAGCTAACACACAGAGCTCAGTTCTTTTACAATTTATAGAAGTTCATGTGGAACAAGCTGCTAAACCTTTCCTCACAATCCGCTCATTCTATACTTAGTCGTGCTCAGTTGCGGGGGTTATGAGGTTTCTTTCCAATAAACGTTAACCAATCAGAGAGTGTGCACCGAACGCGTACCCATGATGGCCGCCCAGATTCCCTGTCCCCGTGAAATTCATTCCTTGTGTGTCTGCACGTGTCTTCACAAATATATGAGAATCAGCTTCTGAGTATTTTTTTCCTGAGAAAACGTAAACATTTTCGAGTTCAATAGCTGTAGAAGGAAAAAGAATGCGAGCTCCAAACTTCTCTTTATCATTCATCGCTGGTTTTGAAGTTCTATAGCCTTGAAAATCCATGTCTTTTATCATCTCTTTATGTCCCAGTATAGTCCATGTTAAGAAAGGATGCTGCGGTCAGAACAACACATGAAAATCCGCTCTAATGCTGTATACGACCATTACCAATGTAGGGAAAATGGAGATTGTTCAGTCAAAAGTGAATCCGTTGGTTGTTGCACAATGGATCAATCACTGATTGGGTCATGACTGTTTTTCCTCACTTTTCTCCTCTGTCTGAATATTTGCTAAAGCAACACAATAAGGGAACATGGAATACCTACAGTTCAGAAACTGACAATTCGATGCAACAAATGAACACCTTTCCTCCAGGGATTAACCCTCACAGAACAATTCCTTACTCTTTTTCTCTTCATTTTCTTCTGAGTAAAGTACCTTACTTGTAGTCGACCCAGTTGTAGGCAAATCAGATCTCTGGCGCTGTGAGGCAGCAGTGGTAACCAGTGAGCCACCTTGCGGCACTGTACAATATTGCAAGGCACATGTGAACGCGTTTGAAATGCGATTCCTGTCAAAGATGCTCTACTTTTGATGTTGTCCATATCAGGAACAATAAATCCTGATTCCCTTACCAAGACGGTGGCACAGTGGTTAGCACTGTTGTCTCACAGCGCCAGAGACCTGGGTTCAATTCCCGCCTCAGGCGACTGACTGTGTGGAGTTTGCACGTTCTCCCCGTGTCTGCGTGGGTTTCCTCCGAGTGCTCCGGTTTCCTCCCACAGTCCAAAGATGTGCAGGTCAGGTGAATTGGCCATGTTAAATTGCCCATAGTGTTAGGTAAGGGGTAATGTATGGGTGGGTTGCGCTTCGGCGGGTCGGTGTGGACTTGTTGGGCCGAAGGGCCTGTTTCCACACTGTAATCCTGCGATAAGAAATTCCTACCAAAAAAGAGTGTTCGTGAAACCGTGCTTTTACAGCACAGATTAATACATTATGTTAGTGCCAGTCGTCAAAAATTCAAATATTCTCGTTTCCAGTTTCCACTAATTGGCCCACAGCCTGACATCTGAAGTATTCATCTGAATGTGACTTTCCCTGCAAAGTTTTAATCTCAAATGCACCAGCGAATGAGACTGATGTCAGATACCGTCAAATTTGTTCATGAACTGTAGGAGAACTGAACCTCATTTTGACCTATAGAGGGAACAATACAGACACATATTTTGAAAGTGACAAAGGCCTCAAGAGAGCCCAACTTCCATAAAATGTAGAATTGACCCGTTTGGCCTTTTTTTTCTTCACTACAAGCTTTAAAATCCTATTGTGTTTACATTATCAGAGGAGTAAAGGCAGGAGGCTGTCCTTCGAGGACTGACCCAATCGTGAATAATTGTTGACTAATTGTTGACTTCTCCACCTTTGAGGCAGCCTGGCTAGCTGTACTCTTCAAGCCTACTACTTGTTTAATTTGAATTCCAGCAGATTCCTGTCTCTACATACGGAATGGAAGCATTCAGCCGCATCCCTGTGCGTATTCGTCCTCCATTGTTTCACCGTCACGTTACTGCTTCTAATGAGTC
>NW_025183479.1:0-2657 GCF_004010195.1 Chiloscyllium plagiosum | reverse complement strand
GATAGGTGCCGATGTGGAGATGGTGTTGTTGTGAAAATATCACTGGATTACTAATCCAGACCAGACTACTCCGCTGAAAACTGGTGGAGGTCATATACAAGTAAACAAATACTAAAATATCGAGATCCAAAATCTGCTTTCAGCAGTAATGACCTTGAAGCTAATGTCGATTTTAAACACCAATTTGCTTCCCCAATGTTTTTTCAGGAAGAGAATCTCTCGTGCTTTACTGGTCTGCCATAAACAATACTCCAGTGAACAGAAAAAAAATGATAATCTCTTCAATTGTCTCTGAAATAGCCAAGAAAGTCAGTTAATTGCACCAAACTCTTTCGAGGTATTAACGAATTATAGCGGACAAAACACCCGGCACTAGTCTCAGTATCGGAAAAAGGAATGGAAAACACATTCCAGTCAATTCTGCAGAAGCCTCCTTCCAAACATCTGAGAGCTTGACGCAACATTTACAGAGCTTTCCCGCAGACTGTACAGAAACATCGGAAAAGGAGTAGGCCATTCAACACATTGACCGTTCCCCATTCCAGTTCTTCGTCGGACATCTCCTCGGTCCAATTTTCCCTCCAATGTACACATCCATTAATGTGATTGGTCTTGAGAAAATATAAAGTAGGAACTGCCGTATTTTCTTTAGTCCTTCGACTTTTCCACCCAAATCAACATAATGATGGCTGATTCTTTTTCCACTCTGCATACTCCAGCTCTCTCCCTCTCCCTTCAGTTTCTCGGAATCGTTATATTCAGTGCCTTCTCTTCTACAGCCTTACATGAGAGAGAATTCCCAGATTCATAATCTCTGAATCAAACATTTATTCTTATTTGAATGCAGAGTCGTCTGCCTGTACCTAATACTGTGGCTCCTTGTTTCAGATGTCCCAGCATGGGGAATTAACATACATGCTTCCAATCAGTGTCACAGTCTTACACATTTCATTGAGATCTCTTCTCATTTTCCAAACCCCAAGGTTTCGCGGTATAGGCTGACTTGACCCTGACTCTGCTTCCACAACAAACCTGCCATCCCAAAAATGAGTCAACACATCATTTATCTTCGTAAGTGCTTTTCGCTCCTGCAATATTGCTTTCAGTGACTGGTGTACGGGGGATCCAGATCCTGTCCAATGATACAGCTACCCACTCATGGGTTCATGTACACTGGTCAGTGTGTCGATGCCATTCCAGTATTCACTTCTGGCCTCAGCGTAAACTGCCCTGCATGGACCTCGGAGGTCTGTGCAGAAGAAAACAAAAATAAAAGAACACAAGTTCCTTTGAAGATCAACATTTTTAACCAGTCCTTTTTCCCAATTAGACTGCTGTTCTGTTGTTCCAATCTAAGTGGACAATGTCGCATCTATCCACATTGCTTTTCATCAGTAACATATTTTCCAATTCATTGCACTTGTCACAATCATCCTGGAGCTTATTGCAATCGACCTCACCCACTCACAATGCAAAATTCGTTAGTGCCAACAGCAGACTGGCATATATTGCATTTGATACCCACAACCCATTTTTTGACAAATATTGGGAATAGCCGGGGCCCACACACTATTTTCTGCGGCATTTCATGAGGCTTCCACTTCAAACAGATAATTTTATTTCTGTTCACTGTTTCGTGTCAGCTCTCCTATTCTAAAACTATGCCCATACTTGAGCCACATTCCCATAATCATTGACTTTGCACTCTAGGCAAGATTCTTTATCAAAAACCTTTCCGAAAATCCAAGTGCATTGCATCCATTGCTTCTCTGTAAGTATCAGTCAGTTTCTCAAATATGATTCCCATTTCATGTTGACGTGACGACTTCTTTACCCATTACATGAGAACATAAGAACTTTGCAGCATCCTTAAACACACGTGAAGTGCCGTAGGAATGGAGAGTTGTTAATGTTGTCCCCTGTACAAGTGAAATATTCTACGTAACTAAAAATCAGTGAACCTGACGTCAGTGATAGGAAAGTTGCTGGAGAATGTACTGAGAAGTCGAATCTATTTACATTTGGAAATGACTGGGTTCTTAAGTGATAGATAACATGTTTATTTGCGGGGGAGATTGTGCCTTACCATTTAACAAAACTTTTTGAGGGATTGACAAAGATCATCGATGAAGGAAGGGACGTAGATGTCATTTACATCGAATTTATTCATGTGTTTGATAAGATTTCCCATTGTAATTTAATGTAAAAAGTGAATTTACATGGTATGGCGGGTTTTCTAGCCACGTCAACAAAGAAAGTATTGCGCAAAAGCAGACAGACAGTAGTAGTTGAAGAGAGGTTTTCGAAATGTAGAAAGGTGACCAGTTGTCTTTTACAGGGATCATTGCTGGGGTCATTGTTGTTTGTGATACATTAATTATCTGAAAGAAGGCATGGTTGTCTGATCAGTAAGTTTGCAGACGACACGAAGATTGGCGGAGTAGCAGAAAGCAAGGGGGACAATCAAAGAATACAGGAGAGTATAGATAAACTAGACAGCTCATTGGCGAAATGGCAGATGTCGTTCAATCCGGACAGATATGAGATGAAGCATTTTGGGAAGTCTAATTCTAGAGCGAACTGTACTATACACAGATGAGCCTAAGGGAAATTTAATGATCAGAGAAATCTTTTAGTTCAGATTTGTTGTACCCTGA
>NW_025183478.1:0-2657 GCF_004010195.1 Chiloscyllium plagiosum | reverse complement strand
GACATTGACTGAATGAGAGAAGCTCAAGTCATTAAATGACCAAATGCACTCTGTTTCATTGAATGAACGCATGCAGTTTGATTATATGAAATAATGCAGTTGGATTCACTAAACAAATGAGTTAAGTTTGTTTCATTGAATCAATGAATAACGTTTGATTTATTGAATCAATGATTGAAATTTGACATTATGTTTGAATGAATGCCGTTTGCTTCAGTGAATGAAAGCGTTAAGCTCGAGACATTGACTGAATGAGAGAAGCTCAAGTCATTGAAGTACTCAAGTCATTTAATGAATGCATGCAGTTTTTTTGATTTTATGAATGAATGCTGTTGGATTCACTAAACGAATGAGGTATGTTTGTATCAAAAACTCAGCTATTAACACCTGATTCAGTTTATCAATAAGTAAAGTTTGGCACAAAGTTTGAATGAATACAGTTTGCTTCATTGAATGAAAGCATGCAGTTGGATTCACTAAAACAGTGTGTTACGTTTGTTTCAAACAATCAAAGATTAACATCTGATTCATTGAATTCATGATTGAAGTTTGATTCAATGATTGAACGAATGCAGCTTGTTCCATTAAAAGATAGCGTAAATCTCGAGACATTGACTGAATGATGGAAGCTCAAATCAATGAAGTACCACGTGAACTCTGTTTCATTGAATGAATGCATGCAGTTTGTTTGTCTGTAGGAATGAATGCAGTTGGATAACTAAACAAATGAGTTAGGTTTATTCCATTGAATCAAATGAATAACGTTTGATTTATTGAATCAATGATTGAAGTTTGACATTATTTTTGAATGAATGCAGTTTGCTGCACTGAATGAAAGCGTTAAGCTCGAGACATTGACTGAATGAGACAAGCACAAGTCATTGAATTACTACGTGCAATCAGTTTCATTGAATGAAAGCGTGCAGTTTGTTTGATTGTATGAATGAATGCAGTTTGCCTGACAGAAAGAAAGAGTAAAGCGCGAGTCATTGACTGAATGAGAGAAGCTCAAGTCATTGAATTACCACGTGCACTCTGTTTCATTGATTGAATGCATGCAGTTTGTTTGATTGTAAGAACGAATGCAGTTGCATTCACTAAAACAGTGAATTAAGTTTGTTTCAAAGAATCAACGATTAACATCTGATGCATTGAATTCATGTTTACCACGTGCACTCTGTTTCATGACTGAATGCATTCAGTTTGTTTGACTGTATGAATGAATGCAGTTGGATTAACTAAACAAATGAGATAAGTTTATTTAATTGAATCTATGATTGAAGTTTTACATTAAATTTGAATGAATGTAGTTTGTTTCGCTGAATTGAAAGCGTTAAGCTCGAGACAATGCCTGAATGAGAGAAGCTCAAGTCATTGAATGACCACGTGCACTCTGTTTCTTTGGATGAAAACGTGCAGTTTGTTTGAATGCATGAATGAGTGCAGTAGGATTTACTAAACAAAAAAGTTAAGTTTGTTTCATTCAATCAATGAATAAAGTTTTATTTATTGAATCAATGATTGAAGTTTGACATTACGTTTGAATGAATACAGTCTCCTTCCGTGAATGAAAGCGTTAAGCTCGAGACATTGACTGAAAGAGTGAAGCTCAAGTCATTGACTTACCACATAGCACTCTGTTTCATTGAATGAATGCAACCGGGTTGTTTGATTGTATGAATGAATGCAGTTGGATTGACTAAACAAATCAGTTGTTTGTTTCATTGAATCAATGAATAACGTTTGATTTATTGAACGAATGATTGAAGTATGATATTATGTGCAAACGAATGCAGTTTGCTTCACTAAATTAAAGCGTTAAGCTAGAGACATTGATTGAATGAGAGAGGCTCAATTGATTGAGTTGCTACTTTGCACTCTGTTTCATTGAATGTATGCATGCAGTTTGTTTGATAATTTGAATGAATGCAGTTGGATTTACTAAACAAATGAGTTAAGTTTATTTCATGGAATCAATGATTTGATTTATTGAATCAATGATTGAAGTTTGACATTAACTTTGAATGAATGCAGTTTGCTGCACTGAATGAAAGCGGTCAGCTCGAGACATTGACTGAATGAGACAAGCTCAAGTCATTGAATTACTACGTGCAATCAGTTTCATTGAATGAAAGCGTGCAGTTTGTTTGATTGTATGAACGAATGCAGTTTGCCTGACTGAAAAAAAGAGTAAAGCTCGGGTCATTGACTGAATGAGAGAAGCTCAAGTCATTGAATTACCACGTGCACTCTGTTTCATTGATTGAATGCATGCAGTTTGTTTGATTGTAAGAATGAATGCAGTTGCATTCACTAAAACAGTGAATAAGTTTGTTTCAAAGAATCAACGATTAACATCTGATTAATTGAACTCATGATTACCACGTGCACTCTGTTTGATTGCTTGAATTAATTCAGTTGGATTAACTAAACAAATTAGTTACGACTATTTCATTGAATCAATGAATAACGTTTGATTTATTGAATCAATGATTGAAGTTTGACATTATTTTTGAATGAATGCAGTTTGCTGCACTGAATGAAAGCGTTAAGCTCGAGACATTGACTGAATGAGTCAAGCTCAAGTCATTGAATTACTACGTGCAATCAGTTTCATTGAATGGAAGCGTGCAGTTTGTTTGATTGTAGGAATGAAT
>NW_025183477.1:0-2657 GCF_004010195.1 Chiloscyllium plagiosum | reverse complement strand
AGGGGGTGATGCTGGCTGAGGTTGGGTGGGGGGGCAGTGAGAACTGCGCAGTGAACATACTACACTTTTCAACCTCACTGCAACAGGAGGTCTCAATGATTTCATTCGGTCACTGTCGGCGGCACCATTAGAAATGAAAGTGAAGACGTTATCGATATGGACAGTGGTGACACTCACATAAAGCTCCATGACAACCAAACTTGCATTAGACTTAGGGACCCAAACATTATCATCTCGTACACCATCGTTTTGGAGACTGTGCCTTGACATCGACCGTGGACATCGTTTTTTAGAGAACATAGAGTATAGGGTATAGAGTATAGAACAGAGAGCATAGAGTATAGGGTATAGAGTATAGAACAGAAGAGTATAGAACAGAGAGCAGAGATTACAGGATATACAGTATAGAACAGCGAGCATAGAGCACTGAGTCTCGAGTATAGAACAGAGAGTACAGAGCACAAGGTATACAGTGTAGAACTGAGAATATAGAGTACAGTGTATGGAGTATAGAGCAGAGAGCATAGAGTACAGGGTATAGAATATAGAACAGAGAGCATCGAGTACAGGGTATAGAGTATAGAACAGAGAACATCGAGTACAGGGCATAGAGTATAGAACAGAGAGCAGAGATTACAGGATATACAGTATAGAACAGCGAGCATAGAGCACTGAGTCTCGAGTATAGAACAGAGAGTACAGAGCACAAGGTATACAGTGTAGAACTGAGAATATAGAGTACAGTGTATGGAGTATAGAGCAGAGAGCATAGAGTACAGGGTATAGAATATAGAACAGAGAGCATCGAGTACAGGATATAGAGTATAGAACAGAGAGCATAGAGAACAGGGTCTAGAATATACAACAGAGAAGACAGAGTACAGGGTATAGTGTATAGAACAGCAAGCATAGAGCACAGAGTATAGAGTATAAAACAGAGAGCATAGAGCACAGAGTATAGAGTATAGAACAGAGAGCATAGAGTACAGGGTATAGAATATAGAACAGAGAGCATCGAGTACAGGGTATAGAGTATAGAACAGAGAACATCGAGTACAGGGCATCGAGTATAGAACAGAGAACATCGAGTACAGGGCATAGAGTATAGAACAGAGAGCAGAGATTACAGGATATACAGTATAGAACAGCGAGCATAGAGCACTGAGTCTCGAGTATAGAACAGAGAGTACAGAGCACAAGGTATACAGTGTAGAACTGAGAATATAGAGTACAGTGTATGGAGTATAGAGCAGAGAGCATAGAGTACAGGGTATAGAATATAGAACAGCGAGCATAGAGCACAGGGTATGGAGTATAGTACAGAGAGCATAGAGTACAGGGCATAGAGTATAGAACAGAGAGCATCGAGTACAGGGTATAGTGTATAGAACAGAGAATATAGAGTACAGGGTATAGAGTATAGAACAGAGAGCATAGAGTACAGGGTATAGAGTATAGAAGAGCAAGCATAGAGCACAGAGTATAGAGTACAGAACAGAGAGCATAGAGCACAGGGTATAGAATATAGCACAGAGAGCACAGAGTACAGAGTATAGAGTATAGAACAGAGTACATAGAGTACAGGGTATAGAGTACAGAACAGAAAGCATAGAGCACAGAGTATAGAGTACAGAACAGAGAGCATAGAGCACAGGGTATAGAATATAGCACAGAGAGCATAGAGTACAGGGCATAGAGTATAGAACAGAAAGCATCGAGTACAGGGTATAGAGTGTAGAACAGAGAGCATAGAGTACAGGGTATAGAGTATAGAAGAGCAAGCATAGAGCACAGAGTATAGAGTACAGAACAGAGAGCATAGAGCACAGGGTATAGAATATAGCACAGAGAGCACAGAGTACAGAGTATAGAGTATAGAACAGAGTACATAGAGTACAGGGTATAGAGTACAGAACAGAAAGCATAGAGCACAGAGTATAGAGTATAGGACAGGAGCAGAGAGTATAGGATATAGAGTATAGAACAACGAGCATAGAGCACAGGGTATAGAGTATAGAACAGAGTGCAAAAGAGCACAGAGTATAGAGTATAGAACAGGAGCATAAAGTATACTGTATAGAGTATAGAACAGCGAGCATAGAGTATAGGGTATAGAGTATAGTACAGTGAGCATAAAGCACAGGGTATAGCGTCTCGAACAGCAAGCATAGAGCACAGAGTATAGAGTATAAAACAGAGAGCACAGAGCACAGGGTATAGAGTATAGAACAGAGAACATAGAGTACTGGGTATAGAGGAGAGAACAGAGAACAGAGAACATAGAGTACATGGTGGAGGAGAAAGTGAGGACTGCAGATGCTGGAGATCAGAGCTGAAAATGTGTTGCTGGAAAAGCGCAGCAGGTCAGGCAGCATCCAGGGAACAGGTTCCGTGCTTTCTGTTCCATGTTCCCTGTTCCATGCTCCCTGTTCCATGCTCTCTGTTCCATGCTCCCTGTTCCATGCTCCCTGTTCCATGCTCTCTGTTCCATGCTCCCTGTTCCATGCTCTCTCTTCCATGCTCACTGTTCCATGCTCTCTGATCCATGCTCTCTGATCCATGTTCCCTGTTTCATGTTCTCTGTTCCATGCTCTCTGTTCCATGCTCTCTGATCTATCCTCTCTGTTCCATCCTCTCTGTTCCATCCTCTCTGTTCC
>NW_025183476.1:2360-2657 GCF_004010195.1 Chiloscyllium plagiosum | reverse complement strand
ACATAAGGAACAGAAGCATTCAACCGCATCCCTATACGTTTTCGTCCCCCATTGTTTTACCGTTTATTTTCTGCTTTTCATGAATCACGTTGTTCTTCCTGCGAAACGAAGGCATTCTTCGCATCAGAAGCTAGTCATCCTCATGTTTCTCGAATGAAAAACACGTATGTGGACTTCCAAACAGAAACAAATGGGCGGTGCGAAACGAAGGCATTCTTCGCATCAGAAGCTAGTCATCCTCATGTTTCTCGAATGAAAAACACGTATGTGGACTTCCAAACAGAAACAAATGGGCGG
>NW_025183476.1:0-967 GCF_004010195.1 Chiloscyllium plagiosum | reverse complement strand
AAATGTGTTGCTGGAAAAGCGCAGCAGGTCAGGCAGCATCCAGGGAACAGGAGAATCGACGTTTCGGGCATAAGCCCTTCTTCAGGAAAGAAGGGCTTATGCCGGAAACGTCGATTCTCCTGTTCCCTGGATGCTGCCTGACCTGCTGCGCTTTTCCAGCAACACATTTTCAGTTCTGATCTCCAGCATCTGCAGACATCACTTTCTCCTCCCTCTTAACAAACTTGTCAACCTGGGTGGCAAATTTGAAGGATCTCACTACCTGAACACCGAGATCTCTCTGCTCACCTACACTACCAAGAAACTTACCATTAGCACAATACTTTGCATTCCGGTTGTTCCGATCAAAAGGAGTCACCTCTCACTTGTCCGCATTAAACTCCATTTGCCACCTCTCAGCCCAGCTCGTTAGCTTATCCATGTCTCTCTGTAAACTACATCATCCTTCATCACTATCCACCGACCTTAGTGTCGTCTGCAAATTTACTAACCCACCCTTCTCCGCCCTCATCCAGGTCGTTTATAAAGAATAACGAACAGCAGTGGACCCAATACCGACCCTGGCGGTTTACCACTGGTAACTGGACTTCAGGATGAACATTTCCCATCAACAACCACCCTCTGTCTTCTTTCAGCAAGCCAATAACTGATACAAAATGCTACAGCTCCCAAAATCCCATTCCTCCGCATTTTGTGCAAATGCCTACTGTGGGGAACCTTATCGAACGCCTTGCTGAAATCCATATACAACATCAACCGGTTTACTCTAATCTACCTGCTTGGTCACCTTCTCAAAGAAATCAGTTAGGTTTGTGAGGCACGACCTACCCTTCACAAAACCATGCTGACTATCCCTGAACAAATTATTCCTTTCCAGATGGTTATAAATTATATCTCTTATAACCTTTTCCAACAATTTACCAACAACTGACGTGAGGCTCACTGATCTAAAATTAACAGGATTGTC
>NW_025183475.1:1689-2657 GCF_004010195.1 Chiloscyllium plagiosum | reverse complement strand
GTGGAACTTTCTCTCTGTTAAAAAAAAAGTTTCTCCATATCATTACGACAATTCCCAACACCAGCTCTCCCTTCTGTTCTCCTGAATTTCTAATTTTGGATGAATGTCATGACCTCAGTAATGTGCCTTCCTCTCACTTGTTTCTGAAAGTAAATTAGGAACATTTTGAATAACTTTACAAGAAGGACCCACACCTATTCTATCATGTACGAGTTCTAACCCAGGAGAAGTTTGTTGCCAGCTCCGATGACAGACATAATGCTCCGACCACTTCGCCAGAGCCAGTGCAAGTCAATTCTAACAATTATCAATAGATTTTATCTAAACAGGATGCCCCCACAATAGACACTCAATGCCCGCAAGTTAAGTTTCTTTTTCTTAAAGCCCCTCATGTGTCCGGCAATCTGGCAATACAATTGAAGATATTTTATACAGTGACCTTACAGTCTCAGTTTCCAGTTCCAGTCCATGAAGCAGCCAGTAACATGCCGCAGTGAATTGAATTCTAACAGCAGCATTGCCCTGGCAGGAGAGATTGCAGAGCATGAAACTGTCTTCTCTGGAGTATCTAAAATGAAACACTTGAAATGAACAAAATTCTTCAAGAGCTCAATGGGATAAATACAGCAAGGATGTGTAGTTCTGGAATGAAATAAGCGCTAACTGTGGCATCTTTACCCAGCATCCCCTTCAGCTGCAGAAATGTTTAAGATTTATTTGCTGCTCTAATTCCACTCTCTTATTGAATCCCATTTGTAACTGCTGTAATGTTGGTGGCTGTGCAAATTGATAACATTTGATTCAATCCATCCCAAAACCTTTCTGTATCTGTGTCTCTCTTTTGTTCACCAAGACCCTCATTCAATCTGACCTCTTTGCAAACCCTGCCCTGATATTTCCTTAGAGGGCTCAGAATTAATTGTTCACAGAATTATTACTGTGCAAAAGGAGGCTGATTGGCTCATCAG
>NW_025183475.1:0-924 GCF_004010195.1 Chiloscyllium plagiosum | reverse complement strand
CAGATCTGCTGACTTTTTCCAGCAATTTCTGTTTTTGTTCCTGATTTCCCAGCATTTTCAGATGTTTCGTTTTTGAATATTGATCTTGTCTGTTGCAGAGGAGTTTATTGATGAGTTTGGAGAGTTTTGAAAATTGCAAGTTAGGCCACAAATCAGCCATGATCTATTGAATGGCAGAGCAGGGTTGAAGGGCTGAATGGCCTCCTCCTGTTCCAATGAAATTTGCTCATCCGCAGCTTTCAGCAACATTTCCCCTCATTGCTCACATCACTTCCATGTCTAACACACTTACTGACTGAACAAAACTTCTGTGTTTGAGTTAAACCTGCTAATGTTCAGTGGCTCCATCTCCTACCACCCGGGTTTAACTCTCATCATGGAATGCTGTTTCGTATTACTGTGGGAATGCCCACAAAGGACTCAGCCTGGAGTCTGTATTCCCTGGGATCCACAAACCTGATTTATTTCCTTCCTCCTCTTTCATTTTGGCTATTGAACTCTCGGTTTCAATCCATTCTCCTGTCATGCTCTTTAACATGCCCATGTGGGTGGACTAGAGGCAGCTGGGATTTAATGAAGGGAAGTGGGGATTAGGCGGAAGCACGAGGAGCGGTGACAGCAAAGACAGTTCTCATTGTAACGGCAGAGTTTCCCCATGACTCAGTGAACGGTGAGGCACCTGAGATTGTGGGGGGAGACATTCAATAAGATAGACAGAAAGATGCACATTTAGATTGCAACTTTGATGACCTGGGGCAGTGAACCATGCTTCATGCTTCAGACCCAATGATTCCAACATCAAATCTCTGAACACAAAAACACAAAGCTTCCTACTTGTAAAAGGCTGCCTCTCAGCCTCCTCTTTTCTTGAAAAAAGCGTTTTGAGCTGTTCAGCATTTCCTGGTGGTTATAACCTCTATGCTC
>NW_025183474.1:0-2657 GCF_004010195.1 Chiloscyllium plagiosum | reverse complement strand
TGATTGGCCCTAATTTTACTCTAGTCATTCTTTCATTCCTGATATACCTATAGAAGGCCTTAGGGTTTTCCTTGATCCTATCTGCCAACTATTTCTCATGTCCCCTCCTGGCTCTTCTTAGCCTTCTCTTTAGAACTTTTTTGGCTAACTTATAACTCTCAAGCCTCCTAACTGAGCCTTCACGCGTCATTCTCACATAAGCCTTCTTCTTCCTCTTGACAAGAGCTTCAACTTCTTTAGTAAACCATGGATCCCTCTCTCAACAACTACCTCCCTGCCTGATAAGTATACAATTAGCAAGGGACCCGCAGTAGCTGTCCCTTAAATAAGCTTCACATTTCAAGTGTGTTCATCCCCTGCAGTTTCCTTCCCCATCCTAAATCTTGCCTAATTGCCATCATAATTGCCTTTCCCCCCGTGTATCTCTTTCCCTGCGGTATACAGAGGAACCTCGATTATCCGAATGTGACGGAATAATCGATTATTCAGTTCATCGATTAAATGTCTTTCCTCTGGGGCTTGGAGTTAAAGTCTACTCGTTCAGGAGACTGCAGCAGCTCACATCGCACGAGGCCCCGCCCCCAACCCCAACCAACACTGCCCCCAGCACCTCCCCCTGCCCCCAACACCTCCCCCCTCACCCACCTCCATTACCCCACCCCCAAAACCGGTTCCGTCCCCAACGCCCCCCCCCCCCAAACCTGTCCAACACCGCACCCCCCAACACCATTCCCCGCACATACCTGTCCCCTCTCCGAGGCAGCTGGACTGGACACCAACAGGACAGCTACAGTTGCCTTTGTGGGGTAAGTCTCCAAATAGCACTCGCACATACACACACACACACACACATTTTTTTGACAGGTTCCACCTTTGCCCTGTACAGGAGAATGTTGGAGAGATTATCAGGGGAAGGGGGGGTTCAGGGTACACCCTTGTGTACACTCCAAGGAAAGTGTGAGGAGAAAGAGAGGGCGGGAGGTCAGTCATTTGGAGACGGTGCCTGTTTAATCACTGTAAACAAAAGATGCGATCTCTGTTGGAAACACATCTTTGATGTAATGTTTCCATCGGGTCCTCGAGATCCCCTTTGGATAATCCAATTTTCGGATAATTAGTATTCAGATAATCGAGGTTCCTCTATACACGTATCCCTGCCCATTGCTCACCAAAGTGCTCACCTACCTCCAAATCTAACATCTGGCCAGGTTCATTCCACAGTATCAAATCAATATCGCATTGCCCCTTGTTGGCCTGTCGACATACTGTGTCAGAAAACCCTCCTGCACACATTGAACAAAAACTGACCCACCTAACCTACTTGAACTATAGTATTCCCAGTCAATGTTGGGGAAGTTCAAGTCCCCTATAACAACTACCCTGTTACTCTCGCTCCTATTGAGAATCATATTTGCTATCCTTTCCTCCACATCTCTGGAACAATTTGGAGGCCGATTGAAAACTCCCAACAGGGTGACCTTTCCTTTCCTGTTTTTAACTTCAGCCCAAACTACCTCAGTGGATAAGTCCTCAAACATTCTCTCAGCTGCTGTAATACTACTCTTGATTAACAACACCACATCCCCCTGGCCCTTTTACCATCTTCTCTGTTCTTACTGAAACATCTAAATCCCAGAATCTGCAACAACCATTCCTGTACCTCCTCTAGCCATGTCTCTGAAATGGCCACAATAACAAAATCCCAGGTACCAACCCATGCTGCAAGTTCACCCACCTTATTCTGGATGCTCCTGGCATTGAAGTACATACACTTCAAACCAACATCCTGATTGTCAGCGTCCCCTCGTGATCTTGTACACCTATCCCTGACCTCACGACTCTCAATCTCCTGTACACTAGAAGTACTATTCAGGTTCCACACCCCCTGCTGCATTAGTTTAAATGTCCCTGAAGAACATTAACAAATTTCACCGCCCCCCCTCCCCCAGGATATTGGTACCCCTCTGGTTCCGGTGAAGACCATCCTGTTTGTGGAGGTCTCACCTTCCCCAGAAAGAGCTCCAATTATCCAAATATCCAAAACCCTCCCTCCTACACCATTCCTGCAGCCACGTATTCAGCTCTGCACTCTCCCTGTTCCTCGCTTCACTAGCACGTGGCATGGGCAACAAACCAGAGATAACAATTCCGTTTGTTCTAGCTCTAAGCTTCCACCCTAGCTCCCTGAATTTCTGCCTTAGATTCCTACCTTTCTTCCTACCTATGTCGTTGTTGCCTATGTGAACAATGACTTGGGGCTGCTCCACCTCCCCCTCAAGGATCCCAAAAACACAGACATCACGAACCCTGGCATCTGGGAGGCAACATGCCAATCGTGAGTCTCTCTCATTCGCACAGAACCTCCTATCCATCTCCCTTACTATGGAGTCCCGAATGACTAAAGCTCTGCTCCTCTTCTCCCTTCCCCTCTGAGCAACAGGGACAGATTCTGCATCAGAGATCTGTGCCCCATTGCTTACCCCTGGTAAGTCATTTCTCCCCCCACAACAGTATCCAAAATGGTATATTTGTTGTTGAGGGGAACCACCACAGGAGATCCCTGCTCTGCCTGCTAGTTCTCTTTCCTAACCCTGATGGTAACCCAGCTACCTTCTTCATGTGGTGGTGTAGTAACTACCTCCCTGTAACTCCTCTCA
>NW_025183473.1:0-2657 GCF_004010195.1 Chiloscyllium plagiosum | reverse complement strand
AGTGATATAGACAGTGTTGCTGGTGATACAGAGTGTTCACAGTGATATAGACAGAGTTCCTGGTGACACAGAGAGTGTTCCAAGTGATACAGACAGTGTTCGTGGTGATACAGAGACTGTCCCCAGTGATACAGAGAGTATTTGTGGTGACACGAGAGTGTCCCCAGTGATATAGACAGTGTTCCTGGTGATACAGAGAGTGTTCCCTGTGATATAGACCGTGTTCGTGGTGATACAGAGAGTGTCCCCAGTAATATAGACATTGTTCGTGGTGATACAGAGAGTGTTCGTGGTGACACAGAGAGTGTCCCCAGTGATATAGACAGTGTTCGTGGTAATACAGAGTGTTCCCTGTGATATAGACCGTGTTCGTGGTGATACAGAGAGTGTCCCCAGTGATATAGACAGTGTTCGTGGTGATACAGAGAGTGTTCACAGTGATATAGACAGTGTTCCTGGTGACACAGAGAGTGTTCACAGTGACATAGACAGTGTTCATGGTGATACAGAGAGTGTTCCCAGTGATATAGATAGCGTTCCTGGTGATACAGACAGTGTTCCCAGATATATAGACAGTGTACCCGGTGACACAGAGAGTGTTCCCAGTGTTACAGACAGTGTTCGTGGTGATACAAAGAGTGTTCGTGGTGATACAGCGAGTGTCCCCAGTGATAAAGACAGTGTGCGTGGTGATACAGAGAGTGTCCCCAGTGATATAGACTGTGTTCCTGGTGATACAGAGAGTGTCCCCAGTGATATAGACAGTGTTCGTGGTGATACAGAGAGTGTCCCCAGTGATATAGACATTGTTCGTGATGATACAGAGAGTGTTCCCAGTGATATAGACAGTGTGCGTGGTGACACAGAGAGTTCCCTGTGATATAGACAGTGTTCGTGGTGATACAGAGAGTGTCCCCAGTGATATAGAAAGTGTTTGTGGTGACACGAGTGTGTCTCGAGTGATATAGACAGTGTTCCTGGTGATACAGAGAGTGTTCCCAGTGATATAGACAGTGTTCCTGGTGATACAGAGAGTCTTCCCAGTGATATAGACAGTGTTCGTGGTGATACAAAGAGTGTTCCCAGTGATATAAACAGTGTGCGTGGTGATATAGAGACTGTTCATAGTGATATAGACAGTGTTCGTGGTGATACAGAGAGTGTCCCCAGTGATATAGGCAGTGTTCGTGGTGATACAGAGTGTGTTCCCAGTTATATAGACAGTGTTCGTGGTGACACAGAGTGTGTCCCCAGTGATATAGACAGTGTTCCTGGTGATACAGCGAGTTTCCCAGTGATATAGACATTGTTCGTGGTGATACAAAGAGTGACCCAGTGATATAGATGGTGTTCGTGGTGATACAGAGAGTGTTCCCAGTGATATAGACCGTGTTCGTGGTGACACAGAGAGTGTCCCCAGTGATATAGACAGTGTTCCTGGTGATACAGAGAGTGTTCACAGTGATATAGACAGTGTTCTTGGTGATACAGAGAGTGATCCCAGTGATATAGACCGTGTTCCTGGTGATACAGAGAGTGTTCACAGTGATATAGACAGTGGTCGTGGTGACACAGAGAGTGTTCCCAGTGATATAGACAGTGTTTGTGGTGATACAGAGAGTGTTCCCCGTGATATAGACAGTGTTCGTGGTGATAAAGAGAGGGTTCCCAGTGATATAGACAGTGTTCCTGGTGACACAGAGAGTGTTCACAGTGATATAGACAGTGTTCGTGGTGATACAGAGAGTGTTCCCAGTGATATATGCAGTGTTCCTGCTGACACAGAGAGTGTTCACAGTGATATAGACCGTGTTCGTGGTGATACAGAGAGTGTTCCCAGTGATATAGACAGTGTTCTTGGTGACACAGAGAGTCTTCCCAGTGATATTGACAGTGTTCCTGGTGATACAGAGAGTGTTCCCAGTGATATAGACAGTGTTCATGGTGATACAGAGAGTATCTCCAGTGATAGAGACAGTGTTTGTGGTGATACAGAGAGCATTCCCAGTGATATAGACAGTGTTCCTGGTGATACAGAAAGTGTTCCCAGTGATATAGACAGTGTTCCTGGTGACACAGAGTATGTTCACAGTGATATAAACAGCGTTTGTGGTGATAGAGAGAGTGTTCCCAGTGATATAGACAGTGATCGTGGTGATACAGAGAGTGTCCGCAGTGATATAGACAGTGTTCATGGTGATACAGAGAGTGTCCCCAGTGATATAGACCGTGTTTATGGTGATACAGAGAGTATCCCCAGTGATATAGACCATGTTTGTGGTGACACAAGGAGTGTTCCCAGTGATATTGACAGTGTTCGTGGTGATACAGAGCGTGTTCCCTGTGATATTGATAGTGTTCGTGGTAATACAGTGAGTGTTCACAGTGATATAGGCAGTGGTCGCGGATATACAGAGAGTGTTCCCAGTGATATATGCAGTGTTCGTGGTGACACAGAGAGTGTTCACAGTGATATAGACAGTGTTCGTGGTGACACAGAGAGTGTTCCCAGTGATATAGACAGTGTTCGTGGTGACACAGGGTGTGTCCCTAGTTATATAGACAGTGTTCGTGGTGACACAGAGAGTGTCCCCGGTGATATAGACAGTGTTCGTGGTGATACGGGATGTGTCCCCAGTGATATCGACAGTGCTCGT
>NW_025183472.1:0-2657 GCF_004010195.1 Chiloscyllium plagiosum | reverse complement strand
ACAGCACTATAACCAACACTATAGACAGCGCTCTAACCAACAATATAGACAGTGCTATAACCAATACTATAGACAGCTCTGTAACCAACAGATAGACAGCTCGGTATCCAACACTATAGACAGCACTGTAACCAACACTATAGACAGCACTATAACCAACACTATAGACAGTGCTATAACCAACATTATAGATAGTGCTATAACCAATACTATAGACAGCTCTGTAACCAACAGATAGACAGCTCTGTATCCAACACTATAGACAGCACTATAACCAACACTATAGACAGTGCTACAACCAACACTATAGACAGCACTGTAACCAACACTATAGGCAATACTGTAACCAACACTATAGACAGCGCTGTAACCAACAATATAGACAGTGCTATAACCAACACTATAGGCAATACTGTAACCAACACTGTAGACAGTGCTATAACCAACACTATAGACAGCACTGTAACCAACACTATAGGCAATAATGTAACCAACACTATAGACAGTGCTATAACCAACACTATAGACAGCACTGTAACCAACACTATAGACAGCACTATAACCAATACGATAGACAGCGCTGTAACCAACACTATAGGCAATACTGTAACCAACACTATCGACAGCACTATAGGCAATACTGTAACCAACACTATAGGCAATACTGTAACCATCACTATAGACAGTGCTATAACCAACATTATAGACAGCACTATAACCAACACTATAGACAGCGCTGTAACCAACACTATAGACAGTGCTATAACCAACACGATAGACAGCGCTGTAACCAACACTATAGGCAATACTGTAACCAACACTATAGACAGCGCAGTAACCAACACTACAGGCAATACTGTAACCAACACTATAGACAGTGCTATAACCAACACTACAGACAGCGCTGTAACCAACACAAGAGACAGTGCTGTAACCAACACTATAGGCAGCGATTATAAATAACATTCTGGAATAGTGGTGCTGGTGGTGCACAGTAGTTCAGGCAGCATCCGAGGAGCAGTATAATCGACGTTTCGGCAAAGGCCCTTCATCAGTGTAAAAAACACTACAGATAGTGCTGTAACCACCACTATAGGCAGCGCTGTAATCAACACAATAGACAGCGCTGTAACCAACACTATAGACGGCGCTGTAACCAACACTATAGGCAATATTGTAACCAACACTATAGACAGTGCTGTAACCAACACTATAGGCAGCGCTGTAACCAACACTATAGGCAGCGCTGTAATCAACACTATAGGCAATACTGTAACCAACACTATAGGCAGTGCTGTAATCAACACGATAGACAGCGCTGTCGCCAACACTATAGACAGCGCTGTAACCAACACTATAGACAGCGCTGTAGCCAACACTATAGACAGCGCTGTAACCAACACTATGTACAGCTCTGTAATCAACACTATAGACAGCGCTGTAACCAACACTATAGACAGCACTATAACCAACACTATAGACAGCTCTGTAACCAACACTATAGACAGCGCTGTAACCAACACTACAGACAGCGCTGTAACCAACACTATAGACAGCGCTGTAGTCAAGACTATATGGAATGCTGTAACCAACACTATAGACAGTGCTTTAACCAACACTATAAACAGTGCTGTAATCAACACGATAGACAGCGCTGTAACCAACACTATAAACAGTGCTGTAATCAACACGATAGACAGCGCTGTAACCAACACTATAAACAGCGCTGTAGTCAACACTATATACAGCTCTGTAACCAACACTATAGATAGTGCTGTAACCAACACTATAGACAGTGCTATAACCAACACTGTATACAGCGCTGTAACCAACACTATAGACAGTGCTATAACCAACACTGTATACAGCGCTGTAATCAACATTATAGACAGCGCTGTAAACAACACTATAGACAGTGCTGTAACCAACACAATATACAGCGGTGTAATCAACACTATATACAGCGCTGTAATCAACACTATCGACAGTGCTGTAACCAACACTTTAGACAGCGCATAACCAACACTATAGACAGTGCTGTAACCAACACTATAGACAGTGCTATAACCAACACTGTATACAGCGCTGTAATCAACATTATAGACAGCGCTGTAACCAACACTATAGACAGTGCTGTAACCAACATAATATACAGCTCTGTAACCAACACTATATACAGCGCTGTAACCAACACAATATACAGCTCTGTAACCAACACTATAGACAGCGCTGTAATCAACACTATTGACAGCGCTGTAACCAACATTATAGACAGCGCTGTAACCAACACTATAGTCACTGCTGTAACCAACACAATATACAGCTCTGTAACCAACACTATGGGCAGCACTGTAACCAACACTATATACAGCGCTGTAACGAACACAATATACAGCTCTGTAACCAACACTATAGACAGCGCTGTAACCAACACTGTAGTCAGTGCTGTAACCAACACTGTAGACAGCGCTGTAACCAACACTATAGTCAGTGCTGTAACCAACACTATAATCAGTGCTGTAACCTACACAATATACAGCTCTATAACCAACACAATATACAGCGGTGTAATCAACACAATATACAGCACTGTAACCAACACTATAGACAGCACTGTAACCAAAACTATAGACAGCGATGAACCCACACTATACACA
>NW_025183471.1:0-2657 GCF_004010195.1 Chiloscyllium plagiosum | reverse complement strand
TTTTTCATTGAATGACCGAGTGTAGTAGGATTCACTAAGTAAGTGAGATGGTTTGTTCAAGTGAAACAAAGAATAAGGCTTGATTCATTTAATCAATGATTGTAGTTTAATTCAATGATTCAATGATGGAAGTTTGTTTCGTTAGATGAAAACGGTGAGCTTGACACATGGAATGCTTGAGAGAAGCTGTACTCATTGAATTAACACATGCAGTTTGTTTCATGGACCAAATGTATGCAGTTTGTTTGACTGAATCAATGCGTTAAGCTTGTGGGTTTGAACGGTTGAGAGAACCTCCACTCATTGAATTATCATGTGTAGTCTGTTTCACTGAATGAATGAGTGCAGGGGGATTCACTAAATAAGTGAGTTACGTTTGTTCCATTGAAACAAGGAATAATCGTAGTTAGATTAATGAGTCAATGAATGCAGTTTGTATAATTAAATGGAAGCGTTCAATTTGATACATTGAATGAATGGGAAAAGCTATCTCTTTGAATTAACACGAGCAGTTTGGTTCATGGAGTGAATGTGTTCAGATTGATTGAGACAATGTGTGAAGCTTGTGTCATTTAGAGAATGAGAGTAGCTGTATTCATTGAATTGACAAATGGTGTTTGCTACATGAACCAAATGTGTGCAATTTGATTGATTGCATCAATGTGTAAAGCTTGAAGCATTGAACGAAACAGAGTACCTCTAACTCTTTGAATTGACAAGTGCAGCCTCTTTCATTGAATGAACGTATGCATTTCATTTACTAAATCAGCATGTTACGTTTGTTTCATTGAAACATTGTTTAACGTTTGATTCACTGAATCTATCATTAAAGTTTGATTCAATGAATCAGGATTGTAGTTTGTTTCTATGAAAGAAAGCATTAAGCTTGACACATTGAATGAATGAGTGAAGCTCTTCTCATTAAATTAAGACGGGCAGTTTGGTTCATGTCGTGAACGTGTGCTGTTTGATAGAGACAATGCGTGAAACTTGTGCCATTGAATGATTGAATTGACAAGTGCAGCCTCTTTATTTGAATGTACGTGTGCAGGCTCTTTAACTAAATACGGTTGATAGGTTTGTTCCATTGAAACAAGGAATAAGGTTTGATTCATTGATTGCAGTTTTTTTCATTGAATGAAAGCGTTAAGTTTGAAAGAATGACTGAATGAGAGTCGCTCTACACAGTTAATTGACAAGTGCAGCCTGTTTCATTAAATGTACGTGTGCAGTCTCTTTCACTAATTAAGGGTGATAGGTTTGTTCCATTGAAACAAGGTTTGATTCATTGAATCAAAGATTGTAGTTTGATTCAATGAATGTAGTTTGTTTCATTGAATGAAAGCGTTAAGCTTGGCACATTGAGAGAATGAGAGTCGTTCTACTCATTGAATTGACAAGTGCAGCCTCTTTCATTGAATGAACGTCTGCAGTCTCTATCACTGTAGAAGCGTGTTTAGTTTGTTTCATTGAAACATTGAATAACGTTTGATTCACTGAAACAATCATTAAAGTTAGATTCAATGAATCATGAATGCAATTTGTTTGATTGCATCAATGCGTTAAGCTTGACACATTGAATGAATGAGAGAAGCTCTAATCATTGAATTAACACGTGCAGTTCGGTTCATGGAGATAATGTGTGCAGTTTGAATGAGACAATGTGTGAAGCTTGTGATATTGTATGAATGAATCGCTGTATTCATTGAATTGACAAATGCAGTTTGCTTCATGAACTAAACGTGTGTAATATGTTTGATTGAATCAATGCGTTCAGCTTGTGGCATTGAAAGAATGAGAATACGTCTACTCATTGAATTATCATGTGTAGTCTGTTTCATTGAATGCACGAGTGTAGTAGGATTCACTAAATAAATGAGATGGTTTGTTCAAATGAAACAAGGAATAAGGTTTGATTCATTGAATCAATGGTTGTAGTTTGATTCAATGATTGCAGTTTTTTATTGAATCAATGTGTTCAGCTTGACACAATGACTGAATGAGAGTCGCTCTACACATTGAATTGACAAGTGAGCCTGTTTCATTGAATGTACGTGTGCAGTCTCTTTCAGCAAATAAGGGTGATAGGTTTGTTCGATTGAAACAAGGAGTAAGGTTTGATTTATTGAATCAATGATTGTCGTTTGTTTCTATGAATGAAAGTGTTAAGCTTGACACAATGACTGAATGAGAGTCGCTCTGCACATTGTATTGACAAGTGCAGCCTGTTTCATTGAATGTGCGTGTGCAGTCTCTTTCACTCAATCAGGGTGATAGGTACAGTCCATTGAAACAAGGAATAAGTTTTGATTCATTGAATCAATGATTGCAGTTTGTTTCAATGAATGCAGTTTGTTTCATTGAATGCAAGCGTTAAGCTTGACACATTGAGAGAATGAGAGTCGCTCTACTCATTGAATTGACAAGTTCAGCCACTTTCATTGAATGAACGTGTGCAGTCTCTTTCACTAAATAAGCGTGTTTAGTTTGTATCATTGAAAGATTGAATAACGTTTGATTCACTGAAACAATCATTAAAGTTAGATTCAATGAATCATGAATGCAGTTGGTTTCATTGTATGAAAGCGTTAAGTTTGACACATTGAATGAATGAGAGAAGCTCGAATCATTGAATTAGCACGTGCAGTTCGGTTCAT
>NW_025183470.1:0-2656 GCF_004010195.1 Chiloscyllium plagiosum | reverse complement strand
CCAACATCAGAATGATTATGTTACATTGCACAGTTTTAATATCTCGATTTTGGTCGGACTGAAAAAACAGTCAAATTGGTCTTTGTTCGAGTAAATATGTATTGACATTAAAATAAACTATTTGTGAGAAAAATCCGGATGATATCTCCGCTATCTGGGTGTAGAGATTGACAGATAGGACGATCGGTGGCAAACGGAAAACATCATGACTGTGAAGAAGCATTCAGATGCCCATTTGTGATTCCAAGACATACGCATTTATAGAATAAGTACAGAAACGTGGGTTTTGTAGTGTCAAGTGATTGGTTTTGACGAATACAAATTTTATATGCTGAAGGGACTTTCTTCTGTGCTGTAATCTCCTATGTCTATGAAATTTGTACTGGCAGCGAGAACACTCGAATTAACCCACCTTGCATCCACAGACTCACACCCATCAGAACAAGGATAAGAATCAGACACACAGTAGAACAAACACGAAACTCCAGTGCAAATCTTATTAAGAAATTTGCAAAGGATTTAACTAAAGTAGATGAAGAGGACATGCTCGAACGAGTCAATGCCTAGTGTCTCAAGCAGAAATGCGCACTTCTGAAGCAAGTGGTGAAGAGAGTAATTTGTATACTGTGGTTCGCATCGAGACAATTCGACTACAGGAGCAAGCATGCCTTGTGGAAATTATGCAGGACCTTGTTGACACCCAGCCTATGGAATTATGTGCACTTTTGGTCCCTTTATCAGAGAAAGAAATTTCAGTGCATACAGTGATTGAATCCGTGGTGGCACTGATGGTTTACCAGAATAATTCTTACGGTGGCAGGATTGTGGGAACGCTTAGTCAGCATGAACAATTTGTACCACAGGATCTGTTTCCGTGCTCTTAGACTCGATGAGTGACATATAAAGACACAATGGAACACTTTGGGTTATGTTCACTGGCGTTTCTAATTAATGGGGAGCTCGTACAAAATTTAGTTTTCTAAAGCGATTGGACAGGATACATGCTTTCAGGATGCCTGCAATAACTAAGGAGTCTCAAGGCCAGACATCACAGTCTAAGGATACGGATCAGGAATGAACGAGTCTTCACCCAGAGAGCGATGAATCTGTAGAACTCTCTGTCACACAAAGTTGCTGAGTTCATTACATTGAATATTCTTCCATAAGCAGTCCAAACAATTGTTTTGGTTAAAAGGATCAAAGGTTATGGTACAAAAGGGGAACAGAGGACTGAGGAGACCTGATTTTATTGAACAGCAGAGCAAGTTCAACGGTCGGAATGAAAGACTCTCGCTCCCATTTTCTACGTTTCTCGAGGTTAATATAGAAACATGCGATTTTTGTGGGACAGAACTAGTCCTGAAACATTACAAAGTCCGATCTGTGTTACTGAGAGGTAGCAGCAACTTGGAAGATCGATTCAGATGAAAGGAGAATGAAAGCCATTGCATCTAATTTTAAACTGGGACTTACAATTATCAGTAAAATCTGAAGTTGAAACATATCTATCAATGAAATGCAATGAACTAACGATCAGTTTTATCGCACTCACCTCTTCCATTTATGTATACAGAATCACTCATAGAAGCATTTATCTTTTGTCCCTTCACATCGGTTTCATATACTGACACAAGTAACTTCCTTCACCCAGATCAATACTTGTGACCGTTAAAATGCCAGCATTGCTGCTGGCGTTAAATGATTGGGTATCAGAGTAATTCGACGCTTCTGTCCATAAATACAATATGGTGGCCGAAGTTTTCGGAGGACTAGTGCTGTTAATGATGATTGTGCTGCCTTCAACAGCTTCACGAGAATCCACTGATATATTTGGTTTCTTTAAATCTACAATTGAAGGAAAAATGCCGCGTTTCTTTCTATGCTCAATATGTAGAGTCATAGAATCCAACAACACGGAGATAGGACCTTTTGCCAAACCGATCCATGCTGACCTAAATGTTTACCCACGCGAACCCAATTTTACCTGCGCTTGGCTCATGTCCTTCTCATCCTTTCTTATCCATATATTTGTGCTTGGTCACAAGATTTGAATTTCACTTAAATATTTGAGGTTGTCATTAAAAGAGAGCTATTTATAAAGGCATCTGTAAATTTTAAGAATAGTTCCTGTTAAAATTGCATCAAGTATATGTTCACCACAGAAAGCTTATGCACAATGGAACATGGAGGTGTCGCGATCATGGGGTGGAAATGTATTAACATAGCCTGCTTTCCAGCTGGTAGATTTGTGTTCATTTGCACTCAACTTACAAGTTTCTCATACACCTCTAAACCGAGCGATAACACGAGCACAGTATCACTGCAAAGCACGTAATAGCGGCTTTCTCTCCAATTGCACACACACCTGTCGATTGATCAAGGGAACTCTCAGGCGCTGTTAGAGTCAAAGTGCTGTACAGCATGGAAACGCACCCTTCAGTCCAACTTGTCTATGTCGGCAAAGGATCTTAAATTAACCTAGTCCCATTTGCCTGCAATTGGAGCATATCCCTCTAAACCCTTCCTATTCAGACATCCATAGAGATGTTTTTATGAATGTTGTAATAATACAATATGTTCCTCTGGCAGTTGCTTCTATATGAACACCAGCCTCTACATGATAAAAAAAATGACCTTAAACCTATGTCCTCTACAT
>NW_025183469.1:1651-2656 GCF_004010195.1 Chiloscyllium plagiosum | reverse complement strand
CAAATCATAAAAATGCTGATTTTTATTGTACATATTACAGTGTGTCATTGATCTCCCTTCCGAGATTGGCCTCAGGGGATGATCCCTTCATTAACTGGTTGCTGCATGGGTAAACATCTTCCACGTGCCTGAACTCAGCCTACTTCCAGAGTCTTCATTCCCTGTCAGGTGAAAACACTTCTACAGCTATGATGACATTTCAATTCAATACATACATTTATTGTGTGTGAAATGATAACATTC
This sequence comes from Chiloscyllium plagiosum, assembly GCF_004010195.1. Classification (NCBI taxonomy): domain Eukaryota; kingdom Metazoa; phylum Chordata; class Chondrichthyes; order Orectolobiformes; family Hemiscylliidae; genus Chiloscyllium; species Chiloscyllium plagiosum. The sequence goes on along the minus strand of NW_025183469.1, from coordinate 2,413 downwards.
AGAGTGATATAATTTTCATGATAAAATTGCTTAACATTTTTTTTGGTGTACAAGAAAACAATTTGATTATATCCATTTGTTCTTTAGCTCAACCAACAATAAGTTTTAAATTATTGTGAAGACTACAATGGAGGAAATGGGAACTAGTCTTCAGCTCAAATGTCACATGATGTGGGAATATTGTGGGGATAACTGAGACGTGGCTTCAAGTGGACAGGGCCTGGGAAATATATATTCAAGGCTACATGTGCTATGTAAGGACAGACTGACGGGCAGAGCGGGTGGGGTGGCCTTGTTGGTAAGGGAGGATATTCAGTCCCTTTCGCGGGGGGGACCTAGAGTCAGGGGATGTAGAGTCAATGTGGATAGAGCTGCGAAATACTAAGGGTAAAAATACCCTCTTGGGAGTCATCTACAGGCCCCCAAACAGTAGTCTGGATGTTGGATGTAAGTTGAATCAGGAGCTGAAATTGGCCTGTCGCAAAGATGTCACTACAGTTGTTATGTGGGATTTTAACATGCAGGTAGACTGGGAGAATCAGGATGGTATTGGGCCTCAAGAAAGAGACTTTGTGGAGTGCCTCAGAGATGGATTCTTAGAGCAGCTGGTGCTGGAGCCAACCAGGGAGAAGGCAATTTTGGATCTGGTATTGTGTAACGAACCAGAATTGGTCAGAGACCTCGAAGTGAAGGAGCCATTGGGAAGTAGTGACCATAATACAATAAGCTTCAATCTGCAATTTGAGAGGGAGAGGGTACAGT
>NW_025183469.1:0-1428 GCF_004010195.1 Chiloscyllium plagiosum | reverse complement strand
GCTGAAGGACCTGAACTTAAAGGAATTTATATTTGCCAGGATTTGGTGTTGGAGAGACTGTTAGGTCTGAAGGTTGATAAGTCTCCGGGGCCTGATGGTCTACATCCCAGGGTACTGAAGGAGGTGGCTCGGGAAATCGTGGATGCGTTGGTGATTATTTTCCAGAGTTCAATAGATTCGGGGTTGGTTCCTGAGGATTGGAGGGTGGCTAATGTTATACCACTTTAAAGAAAGGTGGGAGAGACAAAGCAGGAAAGTCTAAACCAGTTAGTCTGACCTTAGTGGTGGGAAGGATGCTGGAGTCTATTATAAAGGATGAAATTACGGCACATCTGAATAGTAGTAACAGGTTAGGACAGAGTCAGCATGGATTTATGAAGGGGAAATCATGCTTGACTAATCTTCTTGAATTTTTGGAGGATGTAACTCTGAAGATGGACGGGGGAGATCCAGTAGGTGTGTTATACCTGGACTTTCAGAAAGTTTTTGATAAAGTCCCACATAGGAGGCTAGTGAGCAAAATTAGGGCGCCTGGTATTGGGGGCAAAGTACTAGATTGGATTAAAAATTGGTTGGCTGATAGGAAACAAAGGGTAGTGATAAACGACTCCATTTCGGAATGGCAGGCAGTGACCAGTGGGGTACTGCAGGGATCCGTTGTAGGAATGCAGCTTTTTACAATATTTGTTAATGATATAAAAGATGGTATCAGCAATAACATTAGCAAATTTGCTGATGATACAAAGCTGGGTGGCAGGGTGAAATGTGATGAGGATGTTAGAAGATTACATGGTGACCTGGACAAGTTAGGTGAGTGGGCAGATGCATGGAAGATGCAGTTTAATGTGGATAAATGTATGGTTATCCACTTTGGTGGCAGAACAGGAAGGCAGATTACTACCTCAATTGAATCAATTTAGGTAAAGGGGCAGTACAGAGAGATCTGGGTGCTCTTGTACACCAGTCAATGAAGGTAAGCATGCAGTTACAGCAGGTCGTGAAGAAGGCTAATAGCATGCTGGCCTTCATAACAAGAGGAATTGAGTATAGAAGCAAAGAGATGCTTCTGCAGCTGGACAGGGCCCTGGTGAGACCAGGGCCCTGTATGCAGTACTGTATGCAGTTTTGGTCTCCAAATTTGAGGAAAGACATTCTGGCTATTGAGGGAGTGCAGCGTAGGTTCACGAGGTCAATTCCTGAAATGGCGGGATTACCTTACACTGAAAGACTGAAGCGACTGGGCTTCTTTACCCTTGGGTTTAGAAGAGTGAGAGGGGATCTGATTGAGACATATAAGATTATGAAAGGATTGGACACTCTGGCAACAGGAAGCATGTTTCTGCTGATGGGTGAGTGCCGAACCAGAGGGCACAGTGTAAAAATACGGGGTAAACCATTTAGGGCAGAGATGAGGAGAACCGTCTTCAC
>NW_025183468.1:0-2656 GCF_004010195.1 Chiloscyllium plagiosum | reverse complement strand
GAAACTATCACGGGTACTCTCAACGAACTCCTCTTCAAAGGTACTGTGACTGAGCTGCTTCGATCAAGCTACATGTAGATTAAAATCCCTAATGATAATAGCCGACTCATGTTTACAGGCATTGCTGATTTCTTTGTTTATTGCCTTCACCAATGTGATGTTATTATTTGCTGGCCTAGAGACTGCACCTATCAGTGACTTTTTCTTCAGAGAATTTCTTCTTTCCATGCAAATTAATTCAAACTCATTCTCCATCGAACTTATAGCGTCTCTCCACACTGCCCTGATGTCGGCCTTGTATAACAGAGAGACACTATTTTCTTTACACTGCTGTCTGACCTTCCAAGTAATCCCGTACTCCTGGATAGTGAACTCGCAGTCGTGGCCATCCTTTTGACATGTCTCTCTAATGTCTATTAAATCATTTTCATTCGTGTTGATATGTGCCATTAGCTCTTCAACCATCTTACAAATGCGACGAGCATTCAGGTGATGTGCTTTTTGTTAGGTTTCTTATCGTTATGATTTCTGTAATAATATCTCCTTTTGCTTGTTGTCTCTCCTCACCTATCCATTAACGTCTTCTCTCCTCTGTTTCCAAAGGCCCAACACGCCCAACACATGAACTGCATTTTACGCAATCCACTCTACTGCAATCACTGCTCGCAATGTGGTTTCCACTATTTTGGGAAACGAAGTTTGGACTGGGTCACCACACTGCAGAACATCTAAGTTTTGTCTTCAAGAAGAGTTACAGCGAACCTCAGCGCGTGCTGGAAGCACACCACGTCAGTTTCTATTTGGGGAGTCTGCAGCCTTCCAGGCCCCATATTAATTTATTTTTTTAGAGCCTGAACTCTCCCTTGCCCTATCCCCCTATCCCAAACGCCATGCCTTGTTGTCACATGGCTTTCCATAACACATTCACGCATTTTAACTGGAAAACGCTGTTTTCAGCCTTTACGCCTATAAACTGTTTAGGTTTGATACCCAATGGCACATTGTTACAGTAACAGTCCTCTACATATGGTTCGCCACTAACAGCCTCCATTAACAGGTATTCACCTTGCTAGCTAGATCATCATCCATTCCTTTGTCCAACTGTTCTTCTCTCTATTTGAACTCTATCCCGACCTATCGCTTACACCTTTCCCTCCCCCAACCCCCACTATTTCTTCTGCAGATAGACCAACATTTTCCAAGCTATCGTCAGTTCAGAGGAATGGTCACTGGAATCGAAATGTTAACTCGGATTTCTTTTTTTAGATGGTGAGTTTTTCCAGCACCATCTGGTTTTGGTCTGGTTAGAGTCGGATACTGTGAATGTTCGAGGAAGAATGACTGTGCATGGCCTAGTAGAACAGTGATACTGTGCTTGTGCAATGATCCCCTGCACAGAAGACAGAACTGTGTTCCTGTTGAAAAGTTCTCTTGTGGGAAGTTCTGAATACAAGGTGAGCAATCGGCATGAACGTCTTAGGTCGATGAAGACAGCAATCATTTCTGCTACAGTTCTCTCCTGGATGTGATGAACAGCAGAGTGAAAAGCAACCTTCGTGTCAGATGTGAATGGATTGGAGTCCACGCAGGAGGTGTAATCAAGTGACAGTTTTTCTTTCAGATAGAAAACGCTTTCTCACTGTAACAATGTGCCATTGGGTATCAAAGCTAAACAGTTTATAGGCGCAAAGGCTGAAAACAGCGTTTTCCAGTTAAAATGCGTGAATGTGTTCCCTACAGTGTGACAGTACAGTTGTGTATAGTTGTAAATAGGATAACTGGATGAATCACTTTACACATTCAGCTGGCAAACGGTCCTGTTGTGGGAAGACATCTGTATAGAATGCAGGAAAACGCACTGAGAGGTTCTTGATCAGTTTCATCTATGGACTGAGACAATACTGGAGATTTTGAGAGTCTTAAACGTGGAGAAATCCCCAGCTCGGAGAGAAGTTATATCTCACATTGCTCTGTGAGACAAAGGAGCAATTTTAGGATTTCGGACCAATGTTTCACATTCCTCTTAAACTGGACTGCGCCCTGGGGACTGCCGCTGTGGGAATGTCCAGGGATACGGGCACAGACCCAGCAGCTTGGCTGGTTTACCTTTGGGCACAAATGTGGGTCATGTCAAGGAAAATGCTCACCCAAAGCTCACGGTGGATTAAGTGCTCTGTTCTGTGTGCCCTGTTAGTGATCAGTGGTGATGTGCAGGTCAGACCAAGAGTGATTATCCCGATGGTTGCAGCGAACAGCTGGATCCCTCTGTGGTGTCTGGAGCTGTATCCTGTTCTGCTCGGCTGTCCTTATGTGGAGGCGGAGCCCTCTTTCACTGGGTCGCATTCTGGTCTCCCTTGGAGCATGACAGCTGGCACCGTCGTGAGACAGACCAAAAGTGGTCCTTTCCATATCGGGAGAGAGAATCTTTCGGCAGGGATTGTCTCCTAACAGAGTGCCCAGTTTAAACTGGTGAGATCGTTCCTGCCGTGGGGTGGACATGGCTGCTTTTTTTTGTTTGCTTTTCTTTTGTTGTACCCCCACACTATCGTCTAACTGCGGTAGTGCTTATTTTATCCCCAGCACCCATGTTGTGTGTGTGTGCAGGTTTGATATACAATGAAAAATTGAAGGTGCACGAATCTTTATTCCGTTTCCA
>NW_025183467.1:0-2656 GCF_004010195.1 Chiloscyllium plagiosum | reverse complement strand
CTGAGGGCCAGGCTGGGGGCAGTGTGTGGACAGAGGTGTGGATCAGCCTGGGTCCGGTGTGTGGGCAGTGTTGAGGGTCAGGCTGTGAGCGGTCTGTCGATGGTAGTGAGGGTCAGGTTGGGAGTGTGTGGATGGCAGTCAGATTTAGGGTGGGTGCGGTGTGTGGACGGCAGTGAGGGTAAGGCTGAAGATGGTTACGGGCGACAATGAGAGTCAGGTTTGGGGCGGTGTTGGACGGCGGTGAGGGTCATGCTGAGGGCGGTGTGTGGACGGTGGTGTGTGTCAGGCTGTGGTCAGAGTGTGGACGTGATGAGGGTCAGGCTGTGGGCAGTGTGTGTATGTCGGTGAGGGTCAGTTTGAGGCGGTGTGTGGACGGCAGTGTGATTTAGGTTGGGTGCGGTATGTGGACGGCAGTGAGGGTCAGGCTGGAGGCATTGTACGGGCGGCACTGAGAGTCATGTTTGGGGCGGTGTTGGATGGCGGTGAGGGTCAGGCTGGGGGCGCTGTGTGGATGGCGGTGCGGTTCCTGTTGGGGCGATGTTGTACGGCGTGGGGGTAGGTGTGGGTGCGGTGTGTGGAGACGGTGGAGAGTTTCATGCTGGGCGTGCTGTTGGACGGTGGTGAGGGTCAGAATGGGGTTAGTGTGTGGACTGTGGTGAGGGTAAGGCTGGGGTCGGTGTGTGGGCACTGTTGAGGGTCAGGCTGGGGTCGGTGAGGGTCAGGCTGGGGCGGTTTTGGGCAGCTGTGAGGGTCAGGCTGTGGGCGGTGTTTGAACGGCAGTGAGGGTCAGGCTGATGGCGGTGTGTGGATGGCAGTGGCGGCCAGACTGGGGGCTGTGTGTGGGCAGAGGTGAGGGTCAGCCTGGGTGCGGTGTGTGGGCAGCATTGAGGGTCAGACTGTGGGCGGTGTGTGGACGGCAGTGAGATTCAGGCTGGGTGCAGGTGTGGACGGCAGTCAGGGTCAGGGTTGGGTCGGTGTGTGAATGGCAGTGAGGGTCAGGCTACGAGCGTTGTGTGCACAGTGTTGAGGGTCAGGCTGGGGACGAAGAGTTCACGGCGGTGAGGATCAGGCTGGGGGCATGTATTGGGCAGCAGTGAGGGTCAGGCTGGGGGCGGTGTGTGAATGGCGGTGAGGGTCAGGCTGGGCGCGGTATGTGCACTGTCGTGAGGGTCAAGATGGGGACTGTGTGTGAACGGCATTTGGGATCAGGGTGTGGGCGCTGTGTGGACGGCGGTGAGGGCCAGGCTGGGGGCAGTGTGTGGACGGCGGTGTGGGCCAGTCTGTTCGCAGTGTGAGGGTCAGCCTGGGTGCGGTGTGTGGGTAGCGTTGAAGGTCAGGCTGTGGGCAATGTGTGGATGGTGGTGATGATCAGGTTGGGGTCGGTGTGTGGATGGCAGTGAGTTTCAGACTGTTTGCGGTGTATGGACAGCAGTGAGGTTTAGGCAGGGGACCGTGGACGGGTGACAGTGAGAGTTAGGGTTGGGGTGGTGTTGGTTGGTGGTGAGGGTCAGGCTGGGGGCGGTATGTGCACAGCAGTGCGGTTCATGCTGTGGCAGTGTGGTACGGCAGTGGGGGTACGTGTGGGGGTGGTGTGTGGATGGTGTTGAGTTTCTGGAAGGTGGTGAGAATCAGGCTGGGGCAGTGCGGTACAGCGGTGAGAATCAGGATGGGGACGGTGTGTGGATGGCAGTGAGGGTCAGGCTGAGGTAGGTGCACGGATGGAAGTGAGGAACAGGCTGGTGGCAGCGTGTGGATGGCGGTGAGTGTCAGGCTGGAAACGGTGTGTGGAAGGCAGTGAGGGTCATTCTGGGGGCGGTGTGTGGGTAATGGTGAGGGTCAGAATTGAGGTGGTGTGTGGACGGCGGTGCGGATCAGGCTGGTGGCGGTGTGTGGACGGTGTTGAGGGTCAGGCTAGGGGCGGTGTATGGGCAGGGTTTAGTGTCAGGCTGTGGTAGTGTTGGACGGCGGTGGAGGTCAGGCTGGCAGTGAGCGTCAGGCTGGGGGCGTTGTTGGGTAGCTGTGAGGATTAAGCTGGGGGCGGTGTGTGGACGGCAGTAAGGGTTAGGCTTGGGGCGTTGTGTGCACGGCGGTGAGGATTAGGCTAGCGACGTTGTGTGCACAGCGGTGACAGTCAGGATTGTGGTGGTGTTGGAGGGCAGTGAGGGTCAGGCTCGGGGCAGTGTGTGGGCAACGTTGAGCATCAGGCTGGGGGCGGTTTGTGGATGGCGGTGGGGTTCAGGCTGGGGGTGATGCTGAATGGCGGTGAACGTCTGGCTGAGGGCGGTATTGGACTGCAGTGAGGGACAGGCTGGGTTGTGTGTGTGAAAGGCGGTGATGGTCAGTCTGTGGGCGGTTCGTGGATGGTGGTGAGGGTCAGGCTGGGGTCAGTGTGGGACGGCAGTAAGGGTCAGGCTGGGGGTGGTGCTGGACGGTGGTGAGGGTCAGGCTGGGTGGTGTGGAATGGCGGTGAAGGTCTGGCTCGGGGCGTTGGTAGACTTCAGTGAGGGTCAGACTGGGTTGTCTGTGTGAATGGCAGTGAGGGTCATGATGTGGGCAGTGTCTTGGACAGCAGTGAGGGTCAGGTTGAGGGCGATCTGTGGACGGCGGTGAAAGTCAGGCTTGTGGCAGTGTTGGACGGCGGTGGGGATCAGGCTGC
>NW_025183466.1:0-2656 GCF_004010195.1 Chiloscyllium plagiosum | reverse complement strand
GAATTGAATACGATTTCCCTGTCCCAGTCAGTACTACTGAGTTAGTGAATTAACTACTCTGTCCCTGTCCCTGTCAGTATTACTGAGTTGGTGAGTTAAATACTGTGTCCCTGTCCCAGTCAGTATTACTGAGTTAGTGAATTAAATACTGTGTCCCTGTCGCAGTCAGTATTACTGAGTCAGTGTATTAACTACTGTGTCCCTGACCCAGTCAGTATTACTGAGTTAGTGAGTTAAATACTGTGTTCCTGTCCCAGTCAGTATTACTGAGTGAGTGAATTAAATACTATGTCCCTGTCCCAGTCAGTATTACTGAGTCAGTGTATTAACTACTGTGTCCCTGACCCAGTCAGTATTACTGAGTTAGTGAGTTAAATACTGCGTCCCTGTCCCAGTCAGTATTACTGAGTCAGTGTATTAACCACTGTGTTCCTATCCCAGTCAGTATTACTGAGTTAGTGAGTTAAATACTGTGTCCCTGTCCCAGTCAGTATTATTGAGGCAGTGTATTAAATACTGTGTCCCTGACCCAGTCAGTATTAATGAGTCAGTGGATTAAATATTGTGTCCCTGTCCCAGTCTGTATTACAGAATTAGTGAATTAAAGACAGTGTCTCTGTCCAAGTTAGTATTACTGAGTCAGTGAATTAAATATTGTGTCCCTGTCCCAGTCAGTATTACTGAGACAGTGTATTAAATATTGTGTTTCTGTCGCAGTCAGTAATACTGAGTCAGTGAATTATAAACTCTGTCCATGTTCCAGTCAGTATTACAGATTCGGTGAATTTAATACAATGTCCCTGTCCCAGCCAGTATTACTGAGATAGTTAATTAACTACTGTGTCCATGTCCCAGTCAGTATTACTGAATCAGTGTATTAAATACTGTGTCCCTGTCCCAGTCAGTATTACTGAGTTCGTGAGTTAAATACTGTGTCCCTGTCCCAGTCAGTATTACTGAGTCAGTGTATTAAATACTGTGTCTCTGTCCCAGTCAGTATTACTGAGTCAGTGAATTATAAACTCTGTCCGTGTCCCAGTCAGTGTTACACATTCAGTGAATTGAATACGATTTCCCTGTCCCAGTCAGTATTACTGAGTCAGTGTATTAAATACTGTGTCCCTGTCCCAGTCAGTATTATTGAGGCAGTGTATTAAATACTGTGTCTCTGTCCCAGTCAGTATTACTGAGTCAGTGAATTATAAACTCTGTCCGTGTCCCAGTCAGTGTTACACATTCAGTGAATTGAATACGATTTCCCTGTCCCAGTCAGTGTTACTGAGTTAGTGAATTAACTACTGTGTCCATGTCCCAGGCAGTAGTACAGAATCATTGAATTAACTACTCTGTCCCTGTCCCAGTCAGTATTACTGAGTTAGTGAGTTAAATATGTGTCCCTGTCCCAGTCAGTATTACTGAGTCAGCATATTAAATACTGTGTCCCTGTCCCACTCAGTATTACTGTGTCAGTGTATTAAATATTGTGTCCCTGTCCCAGTCAGTATTACTGATTCAGTGAATTATAAACTCTGTCCATGTTCTAGTCAGTATTACAGATTTAGTGAATTGAATACGATTTCCCTGTCCCAGTCAGTATTACTGAGTTAGTGAAGTAACGACTGTGTCCATGTCCCAGTCAGTATTACTGAATCAGTGTATTAAATACTGTGTCCCTGTCCCAGTCAGTATTACTGAGTCAGTGAGTTAAATACTGTGTCCCTGTCCCAGTCAGTATTATTGAGTCAGTTTATTAAATATTGTGTCCCGGTCGCAGTCAGTATTACAGATTCAGTGAATTGAATACGATGTCCCTGTCCCAGTCAGTATTACTGAGTTAGTGAGTTAAATACTGTGGCCCTGTCCCAGTCAGTATTACTGAATCAGTGTATTAAATACCGTGTCCCTGTCCCAGTCAGTATTACTGAGTTAGTGAGTTAAATACTGTGTCCCTGTCCCAGTCAGTATTACTGAGTCAGTGTATTAACCACTGTGTCCCTGTTCCAGTCAGTATTATTGAGGCAATGTGTTAAATACTGTGTCCCTGACCCAGTCAGTTTTATTGACTTAGTGAATTAACTGTTGTGTCCATGTCCCAGTCAGTATTACTGAATCAGTGTATTAAATACTTTGTCCCTGTCCCAGTCAGTATTACTGAGTTAGTGAGTTTAATACTGTGTCCCAGTCCCAGTCAGTATTACTGAGTCAGTGTATTAACTACTGTGTCCCTGCCCCAGTCAGTATTAATGAGACAGTGGATTAAATACTGTGTCCCTGTCCCAGTCAGTATTATTGACTTAGTGAATTAACTACTGTTTCCATGTCCCAGTCAGTATTATTGACTTAGTGAATTAACTACTGTGTCCACGTCCCAGTCAGTATTACTGAATCAGTGTATTAAATACTGTGTCCCTGTCCCAGTCAGTATTACTGAGTTAGTGAGTTAAATACTGTGTCCCTGTCCCAGTCAGTATTACTGAGTTAGTGTGGTAAATACTGTGTCCCTGTCCCAGTCAGTATTACTGAGTTAGTGAATTAACTACTGTGTCCATGTCCTAGTCAGTATTACTGAATCAGTGTATTAAATACTGTGTCCCTGACCCAGTCCGAATTAATGAGTCAGCGGATTAAATACTGTGTCACTGTCCCTGTCAGTATT
>NW_025183465.1:1416-2656 GCF_004010195.1 Chiloscyllium plagiosum | reverse complement strand
CTGTTAGTGTATAACACTGGGGTACTGTACTGGGAGGGACTGGTCTATCTCTGTATAACACCGGGGTACAGTACTGGTGGGGACTGGTCTGCCACTGAATAACGCTGGGGTACATTACTGGTGAGGACAGGTCTGTCACTGTATAACACTAGGCTACCGTACTGGTGGGGACAGGTCTGTCCCTGTATAACACTGTGGTACAGTACTGGTGGGACCAGTCTGCCCCTGTATAACACTGGGGTACAGTACTGGTGGCGACAGGTCTGTCACTATATAACACTGGGTTACAGTACTGGTGGGGACAGGTCTGTCCCTGTATAACACTGTGGTACAGTACTGGTGGGGACAGGTCTGTCAGTGTATAACACTGGGGTACAGTACTGGTGGGGAAAGGTCTGTCTGTTTATAACACTGGGGTATAGTCGTGGTGGGGACAGGTCTGTCACTATAACACTGGGGTACAGCACTGTTCGGGACAGGTCTGTCACTGTATAACACTGGGGTACAGTACTGGTGGGGACAGGTCTGTCACTGTATAACACCGGGGTACAGTACTGGTGGGGGCAGGTCTGTCACTGTATAACACCGGGGTACTGTACTGGTGGGGACAGGTTTGTCAGTGTAAAACACTGGGGTACAGTACTGGTGGGGACAGGTCTGTCTGTGTATAACACTGGGGTACAGTACTGGTGGGGACAGGTCTGTCAGTGTATAACACTGGGGAACAGTACTGGGGGGGACGGGTCTGTCACTGTATAACACCGGGTTACAGTACTGGTGGGGACAGGTTTGTCAGTGTAAAACACTGGGGTACAGTACTGGTGGGGACAGGTCTGTCACTGTATAACACTGGGGTACAGTACTGATGGGGGCAGGTCTGTCACTGTATAACACTGGGGTACAGTACTGGTGGGGACAGGTCTGTCCCTGTATAACACTGTGGTACTGTACTGGTTGGGACAGGTCTGTCCCTGTATAACGCTGGGGTACAGTACTGGTGGGGACAGGTCTGTCACTGTATAACCCTGGAGTACAGTACTGATGGGGGCAGGTCTGTCACTGTATAACACTGGGGTACAGTACTGGTGGGGACAGGTCTGTCCCTGTATAACACTGTGGTACTGTACTGGTTGGGACAGGTCTGTCCCTGTAAAACACTGGGGTACAGTACTGGTGGGGACAGGTCTGTCACTGTATAACACTGGGGTACAGTACTGATGGGGACAGGTCTGTCACTGTA
>NW_025183465.1:0-1018 GCF_004010195.1 Chiloscyllium plagiosum | reverse complement strand
GTACATTACTGGTGGGGACAGGTCTGTCACTGTATAACACTGGGGAACAGTACTGGTGGGGACAGGTCTGTCACTGTATAACACTGTGGTACAGTACTGGTGGGGACAGGTCTGTCACTGTATAACACTGGAGTACATTACTGGTGGGGACAGGTCTGTCACTGTATAACACTGGGGTACAGTACTGATGGGGACAGGTTTGTCATTGTATATCACTGTGGTACAGTACTGGTGGGGACAGATCTGTCACTGTATAACACTGGGGTACAGTACTGGTGGGGTCAGGTCTGTCACTGTATAACACTGGGGTACAGTACTGGTGGGGACAGGTCTGTCAGTGTATAACACTGGGGTACAGTACCGGTGGGGACAGGTCTGTCACTGTATAACACTGGGGTACAGTACTGGTGGGGACAGGTCTGTTAGTGTATAACACTAGAGTACTGTACTGGTGGGGACAGGTTTGTCATTGTATAACACTGGAGTACAGTACTGGTGGTGACAGGTCTGTCCCTGTATACCACTGGGGTACCGTACTGGTGGGGACAGGTCTGTCAGTGTATAACACTGGGTTACAGTACTGGTGGGGACAGGTCTGTCCCTGTATAACACTGGGGTACTGTACTGGTGGGGACAGGTTTGTCATTGTATAACACTGTGGTACAGTACTGGTGGGGACAGGTCTGTCACTGAATAACACTGGGGTACAGTACTGGTGGGGACAGGTCTGTCAGTGTGTAACACTGTGGTACAGTACTGGTGGGGACAGGTCTGTAACTGTATAACACTGGGGTACAGTACTGGTGGGGACAGGTCTGTCACTGTATAACACTGGGGTACAGGTCTGTCCCTGTATAACACTGGGGTACAGTACTGGTGGGGACAGGTCTGTCACTGTATACCACTGGGGTACAGTACTGGTGGGGACAGGTATGTCACTGTATACCACTGGGGTACAGTACTGGTGGGGACAGGTATGTCACTGTATAACACCGGGGTACAGTACTGGTGGGGACAG